>NW_027509893.1:0-197340 GCF_051311805.1 Agelaius phoeniceus | reverse complement strand
TGGGATAAAAGGGGGCAGCGTAGCCATTCAGGGAGAGCCTTGAAGGAGCCCTGAACTGGGAAAGAACAGCATGCAGAAGAAAGCGTCTGTGCTGTGAAGATCTGCAGCCATAAGAACACACCGAGGAGGTATGGACTTTAGCAATCTGAGAACAGCATGATGGGACTCTAGAGAAATAGAACAACAACAAGTGGCAGCTTTCGATTTGGAGCAATCCAGCAAAGCTTGCAAATTTCTTGCTGGGCACCACCCTCTTGGTCAGGGCGAAGTGGCCAGAAATGGAGGCCATTTTCCATGGGGAAAACGAAGTCATTGGCCCAGGCTCTGGGTGTCAGATGACTGGTGGCATCTGGGGCTCTAAGGACTTGCAGGGTCCTAGTTGCTGGCAGCTTTCGTTCTGGAAGGATCCAGCAGAGTTTTGTAGATTCCTGGCTTGGCACTGCCCTGCCTGCCAGGCCGAGTGGCCACAAATGAAGGCCATTTTCCATGGGAAAAACGAAGTCCTTTCCCCAGGGTCTCAGTAATATGTTCAAGGTGGCGTTTGAGGCTCTAAGTACTTCCAGGGCCCTAGTTGCTGCCAGCTTTTCTTTTGGAAAAATCCAGCAACGATTGCATCATTCTAGCTAGGCTCCCACTTTCTGCCAGGGTGAGTGGCTGCCAAGGGAGGCCATTTGCCATGGGAAAAAGAAGTCCTTTCCCCAGGGTCTGGGTGTCAGATGAAAGGTGGCCTTTGGGGTTCTGAGGACTTGTAGGGTAGTACTTACTGGCTAGAGTAGAGGAAATGGATTCTATTTGAATATCTGTCCCACAGGTCCTGGTTGTCCTTGATGGGCTGCAGCTGTGAGCATTGAAGAGAACTGGGATAAAAGGGGGGCGGCGTAGCCATTCAGGGAGAGCCTTGAAGGAGCCCTGAACTGGGAAAGAACAGCATGCAGAAGAAAGCGTCTGTGCTGTGAAGATCTGCAGCCATAAGAACACACCGAGGAGGTATGGACTTTAGCAATCTGAGAACAGCATGATGGGACTCTAGAGAAATAGAACAACAACAAGTGGCAGCTTTCGATTTGGAGCAATCCAGCAAAGCTTGCAAATTTCTTGCTGGGCACCACCCTCTTGGTCAGGGCGAGTGGCCAGAAATGGAGGCCATTTTCCATGGGGAAAACGAAGTCATTGGCCCAGGCTCTGGGTGTCAGATGACTGGTGGCATCTGGGGCTGTAAGGACTTGCAGGGTCCCTAGTTGCTGGCAGCTTTCGTTCTGGAAGGATCCAGCAGAGTTTGTAGATTCCTGGCTTGGCACTGCCCTGCCTGCCAGGCCGAGTGGCCACAAATGAAGGCCATTTTCCATGGGAAAAACGAAGTCCTTTCCCCAGGGTCTCAGTAATATGTTCAAGGTGGCGTTTGAGGCTCTAAGTACTTCCAGGGCCCTAGTTGCTGGCAGCTTTTCTTTTGGAAAAATCCAGCAACGATTGCATCATTCTAGCTAGGCTCCCACTTTCTGCCAGGGTGAGTGGCTGCCAAGGGAGGCCATTTGCCATGGGAAAAAGAAGTCCTTTCCCCAGGGTCTGGGTGTCAGATGAAAGGTGGCCTTTGGGTTCTGAGGACTTGTAGGGTAGTACTTACTGGCTAGAGTAGAGGAAATGGATTCTATTTTGAATATCTGTCCCACAGGTCCTGGTTGTCCTTGATGGGCTGCAGCTGTGAGCATTGAAGAGAACTGGGATAAAAGGGGGCGGCGTAGCCATTCAGGGAGAGCCTTGAAGGAGCCCTGAACTGGGAAAGAACAGCATGCAGAAGAAAGCATCTGTGCTGTGAAGATCTGCAGCCATAAGAACACACCGAGGAGGTATGGACTTTAGCAATCTGAGAACAGCATGATGGGACTCTAGAGAAATAGAACAACAACAAGTGGCAGCTTTCGATTTGGAGCAATCCAGCAAAGCTTGCAAATTTCTTGCTGGGCACCACCCTCTTGGTCAGGGCGAAGTGGCCAGAAATGGAGGCCATTTTCCATGGGGAAAACGAAGTCATTGGCCCAGGCTCTGGGTGTCAGATGACTGGTGGCATCTGGGGCTCTAAGGACTTGCAGGGTCCTAGTTGCTGGCAGCTTTCGTTCTGGAAGGATCCAGCAGAGTTTGTAGATTCCTGGCTTGGCACTGCCCTGCCTGCCAGGCCGATGTGGCCACAAATGAAGGCCATTTTCCATGGGAAAAACGAAGTCCTTTCCCCAGGGTCTCAGTAATATGTTCAAGGTGGCGTTTGAGGCTCTAAGTACTTCCAGGGCCCTAGTTGCTGGCAGCTTTTCTTTTGGAAAAATCCAGCAACGATTGCATCATTCTAGCTAGGCTCCCACTTTCTGCCAGGGTGAGTGGCTGCCAAGGGAGGCCATTTGCCATGGGAAAAAGAAGTCCTTTCCCCAGGGTCTGGGTGTCAGATGAAAGGTGGCCCTTTGGGGTTCTGAGGACTTGTAGGGTAGTACTTACTGGCTAGAGTAGAGGAAATGGATTCTATTTGAATATCTGTCCCACAGGTCCTGGTTGTCCTTGATGGGCTGCAGCTGTGAGCATTGAAGAGAACTGGGATAAAAAGGGGGGCGGCGTAGCCATTCAGGGAGAGCCTTGAAGGAGCCCTGAACTGGGAAAGAACAGCATGCAGAAGAAAGCGTCTGTGCTGTGAAGATCTGCAGCCATAAGAACACACCGAGGAGGTATGGACTTTAGCAATCTGAGAACAGCATGATGGGACTCTAGAGAAATAGAACAACAACAAGTGGCAGCTTTCGATTTGGAGCAATCCAGCAAAGCTTGCAAATTTCTTGCTGGGCACCACCCTCTTGGTCAGGGCGAGTGGCCAGAAATGGAGGCCATTTTCCATGGGGAAAACGAAGTCATTGGCCCAGGCTCTGGGTGTCAGATGACTGGTGGCATCTGGGGCTGTAAGGACTTGCAGGGTCCTAGTTGCTGGCAGCTTTCGTTCTGGAAGGATCCAGCAGAGTTTGTAGATTCCTGGCTTGGCACTGCCCTGCCTGCCAGGCCAAGTGGCCACAAATGAAGGCCATTTTCCATGGGAAAAACGAAGTCCTTTCCCCAGGGGTCTCAGTAATATGTTCAAGGTGGCGTTTGAGGCTCTAAGTACTTCCAGGGCCCTAGTTGCTGCCAGCTTTTCTTTTGGAAAAATCCAGCAACGATTGCATCATTCTAGCTAGGCTCCCACTTTCTGCCAGGGTGAGTGGCTGCCAAGGGAGGCCATTTGCCATGGGAAAAAGAAGTCCTTTCCCCAGGGTCTGGGTGTCAGATGAAAGGTGGCCTTTGGGGTTCTGAGGACTTGTAGGGTAGTACTTACTGGCTAGAGTAGAGGAAATGGATTCTATTTGAATATCTGTCCCACAGGTCCTGGTTGTCCTTGATGGGCTGCAGCTGTGAGCATTGAAGAGAACTGGGATAAAAGGGGGCGGCGTAGCCATTCAGGGAGAGCCTTGAAGGAGCCCTGAACTGGGAAAGAACAGCATGCAGAAGAAAGTGTCTGTGCTGTGAAGATCTGCAGCCATAAGAACACACCGAGGAGGTATGGACTTTAGCAATCTGAGAACAGCATGATGGGACTCTAGAGAAATAGAACAACAACAAGTGGCAGCTTTCGATTTGGAGCAATCCAGCAAAGCTTGCAAATTTCTTGCTGGGCACCACCCTCTTTGGTCAGGGCGAGTGGCCAGAAATGGAGGCCATTTTCCATGGGGAAAACGAAGTCATTGGCCCAGGCTCTGGGTGTCAGATGACTGGTGGCATCTGGGGCTCTAAGGACTTGCAGGGTCCTAGTTGCTGGCAGCTTTCGTTCTGGAAGGATCCAGCAGAGTTTGTAGATTCCTGGCTTGGCACTGCCCTGCCTGCCAGGCCAAGTGGCCAGAAATGAAGGCCATTTTCCATGGGAAAAACGAAGTCCTTTCCCCAGGGTCTCAGTAATATGTTCAAGGTGGCGTTTGAGGCTCTAAGTACTTCCAGGGCCCTAGTTGCTGCCAGCTTTTCTTTTGGAAAAATCCTAGCAACGATTGCATCATTCTAGCTAGGCTCCCACTTTCTGCCAGGGTGAGTGGCTGCCAAGGGAGGCCATTTGCCATGGGAAAAAGAAGTCCTTTCCCCAGGGTCTGGGTGTCAGATGAAAGGTGGCCTTTGGGGTTCTGAGGACTTGTAGGGTAGTACTTACTGGCTAGAGTAGAGGAAATGGATTCTATTTGAATATCTGTCCCACAGGTCCTGGTTGTCCTTGATGGGCTGCAGCTGTGAGCATTGAAGAGAACTGGGATAAAAGGGGGCGGCGTAGCCATTCAGGGAGAGCCTTGAAGGAGCCCTGAACTGGGAAAGAACAGCATGCAGAAGAAAGCGTCTGTGCTGTGAAGATCTGCAGCCATAAGAACACACCGAGGAGGTATGGACTTTAGCAATCTGAGAACAGCATGATGGGACTCTAGAGAAATAGAACAACAACAAGTGGCAGCTTTCGATTTGGAGCAATCCAGCAAAGCTTGCAAATTTCTTGCTGGGCACCACCCTCTTGGTCAGGGCGAGTGGCCAGAAATGGAGGCCATTTTCCATGGGGAAAACGAAGTCATTGGCCCAGGCTCTGGGTGTCAGATGACTGGTGGCATCTGGGGCTCTAAGGACTTGCAGGGTCCTAGTTGCTGGCAGCTTTCGTTCTGGAAGGATCCAGCAGAGTTTGTAGATTCCTGGCTTGGCACTGCCCTGCCTGCCAGGCCAAGTGGCCAGAAATGAAGGCCATTTTCCATGGGAAAAACGAAGTCCTTTCCCCAGGGTCTCAGTAATATGTTCAAGGTGGCGTTTGAGGCTCTAAGTACTTCCAGGGCCCTAGTTGCTGGCAGCTTTTCTTTTGGAAAAATCCAGCAACGATTGCATCATTCTAGCTAGGCTCCCACTTTCTGCCAGGGTGAGTGGCTGCCAAGGGAGGCCATTTGCCATGGGAAAAAGAAGTCCTTTCCCCAGGGTCTGGGTGTCAGATGAAAGGTGGCCTTTGGGGTTCTGAGGACTTGTAGGGTAGTACTTACTGGCTAGAGTAGAGGAAATGGATTCTATTTGAATATCTGTCCCACAGGTCCTGGTTGTCCTTGATGGGCTGCAGCTGTGAGCATTGAAGAGAACTGGGATAAAAGGGGGGCGGCGTAGCCATTCAGGGAGAGCCTTGAAGGAGCCCTGAACTGGGAAAGAACAGCATGCAGAAGAAAGCGTCTGTGCTGTGAAGATCTGCAGCCATAAGAACACACCGAGGAGGTATGGACTTTAGCAATCTGAGAACAGCATGATGGGACTCTAGAGAAATAGAACAACAACAAGTGGCAGCTTTCGATTTGGAGCAATCCAGCAAAGCTTGCAAATTTCTTGCTGGGCACCACCCTCTTGGTCAGGGCGAGTGGCCAGAAATGGAGGCCATTTTCCATGGGGAAAACGAAGTCATTGGCCCAGGCTCTGGGTGTCAGATGACTGGTGGCATCTGGGGCTCTAAGGACTTGCAGGGTCCTAGTTGCTGGCAGCTTTCGTTCTGGAAGGATCCAGCAGAGTTTGTAGATTCCTGGCTTGGCACTGCCCTGCCTGCCAGGCCGAGTGGCCAGAAATGAAGGCCATTTTCCATGGGAAAAACGAAGTCCTTTCCCCAGGGTCTCAGTAATATGTTCAAGGTGGCGTTTGAGGCTCTAAGTACTTCCAGGGCCCTAGTTGCTGGCAGCTTTTCTTTTGGAAAAATCCAGCAACGATTGCATCATTCTAGCTAGGCTCCCACTTTCTGCCAGGGTGAGTGGCTGCCAAGGGAGGCCATTTGCCATGGGAAAAAGAAGTCCTTTCCCCAGGGTCTGGGTGTCAGATGAAAGGTGGCCTTTGGGGTTCTGAGGACTTGTAGGGTAGTACTTACTGGCTAGAGTAGAGGAAATGGATTCTATTTGAATATCTGTCCCACAGGTCCTGGTTGTCCTTGATGGGCTGCAGCTGTGAGCATTGAAGAGAACTGGGATAAAAGGGGGCGGCGTAGCCATTCAGGGAGAGCCTTGAAGGAGCCCTGAACTGGGAAAGAACAGCATGCAGAAGAAAGCGTCTGTGCTGTGAAGATCTGCAGCCATAAGAACACACCGAGGAGGTATGGACTTTAGCAATCTGAGAACAGCATGATGGGACTCTAGAGAAATAGAACAACAACAAGTGGCAGCTTTCGATTTGGAGCAATCCAGCAAAGCTTGCAAATTTCTTGCTGGGCACCACCCTCTTGGTCAGGGCGAGTGGCCAGAAATGGAGGCCATTTTCCATGGGGAAAACGAAGTCATTGGCCCAGGCTCTGGGTGTCAGATGACTGGTGGCATCTGGGGCTCTAAGGACTTGCAGGGTCCTAGTTGCTGGCAGCTTTCGTTCTGGAAGGATCCAGCAGAGTTTGTAGATTCCTGGCTTGGCACTGCCCTGCCTGGCCAGGCCAAGTGGCCACAAATGAAGGCCATTTTCCATGGGAAAAACGAAGTCCTTTCCCCAGGGTCTCAGTAATATGTTCAAGGTGGCGTTTGAGGCTCTAAGTACTTCCAGGGCCCTAGTTGCTGCCAGCTTTTCTTTTGGAAAAATCCAGCAACGATTGCATCATTCTAGCTAGGCTCCCACTTTCTGCCAGGGTGAGTGGCTGCCAAGGGAGGCCATTTGCCATGGGAAAAAGAAGTCCTTTCCCCAGGGTCTGGTGTGTCAGATGAAAGGTGGCCTTTGGGGTTCTGAGGACTTGTAGGGTAGTACTTACTGGCTAGAGTAGAGGAAATGGATTCTATTTGAATATCTGTCCCACAGGTCCTGGTTGTCCTTGATGGGCTGCAGCTGTGAGCATTGAAGAGAACTGGGATAAAAGGGGGGCGGCGTAGCCATTCAGGGAGAGCCTTGAAGGAGCCCTGAACTGGGAAAGAACAGCATGCAGAAGAAAGTGTCTGTGCTGTGAAGATCTGCAGCCATAAGAACACACCGAGGAGGTATGGACGTTTAGCAATCTGAGAACAGCATGATGGGACTCTAGAGAAATAGAACAACAACAAGTGGCAGCTTTCGATTTGGAGCAATCCAGCAAAGCTTGCAAATTTCTTGCTGGGCACCACCCTCTTGGTCAGGGCGAGTGGCCAGAAATGGAGGCCATTTTCCATGGGGAAAACGAAGTCATTGGCCCAGGCTCTGGGTGTCAGATGACTGGTGGCATCTGGGGCTCTAAGGACTTGCAGGGTCCTAGTTGCTGGCAGCTTTCGTTCTGGAAGGATCCAGCAGAGTTTGTAGATTCCTGGCTTGGCACTGCCCTGCCTGCCAGGCCAAGTGGCCAGAAATGAAGGCCATTTTCCATGGGAAAAAACGAAGTCCTTTCCCCAGGGTCTCAGTAATATGTTCAAGGTGGCGTTTGAGGCTCTAAGTACTTCCAGGGCCCTAGTTGCTGCCAGCTTTTCTTTTGGAAAAATCCAGCAACGATTGCATCATTCTAGCTAGGCTCCCACTTTCTGCCAGGGTGAGTGGCTGCCAAGGGAGGCCATTTGCCATGGGAAAAAGAAGTCCTTTCCCCAGGGTCTGGGTGTCAGATGAAAGGTGGCCTTTGGGGTTCTGAGGACTTGTAGGGTAGTACTTACTGGCTAGAGTAGAGGAAATGGATTCTATTTGAATATCTGTCCCACAGGTCCTGGTTGTCCTTGATGGGCTGCAGCTGTGAGCATTGAAGAGAACTGGGATAAAAGGGGGCGGCGTAGCCATTCAGGGAGAGCCTTGAAGGGACCCTGAACTGGGAAAGAACAGCATGCAGAAGAAAGCGTCTGTGCTGTGAAGATCTGCAGCCATAAGAACACACCGAGGAGGTATGGACTTTAGCAATCTGAGAACAGCATGATGGGACTCTAGAGAAATAGAACAACAACAAGTGGCAGCTTTCGATTTGGAGCAATCCAGCAAAGCTTGCAAATTTCTTGCTGGGCACCACCCTCTTGGTCAGGGCGAGTGGCCAGAAATGGAGGCCATTTTCCATGGGGAAAACGAAGTCATTGGCCCAGGCTCTGGGTGTCAGATGACTGGTGGCATCTGGGGCTCTAAGGACTTGCAGGGTCCTAGTTGCTGGCAGCTTTCGTTCTGGAAGGATCCAGCAGAGTTTGTAGATTCCTGGCTTGGCACTGCCCTGCCTGCCAGGCCGAGTGGCCACAAATGAAGGCCATTTTCCATGGGAAAAACGAAGTCCTTTCCCCAGGGTCTCAGTAATATGTTCAAGGTGGCGTTTGAGGCTCTAAGTACTTCCAGGGCCCTAGTTGCTGGCAGCTTTTCTTTTGGAAAAATCCAGCAACGATTGCATCATTCTAGCTAGGCTCCCACTTTCTGCCAGGGTGAGTGGCTGCCAAGGGAGGCCATTTGCCATGGGAAAAAGAAGTCCTTTCCCCAGGGTCTGGGTGTCAGATGAAAGGTGGCCTTTGGGGTTCTGAGGACTTGTAGGGTAGTACTTACTGGCTAGAGTAGAGGAAATGGATTCTATTTGAATATCTGTCCCACAGGTCCTGGTTGTCCTTGATGGGCTGCAGCTGTGAGCATTGAAGAGAACTGGGATAAAAGGGGGCGGCGTAGCCATTCAGGGAGAGCCTTGAAGGAGCCCTGAACTGGGAAAGAACAGCATGCAGAAGAAAGCGTCTGTGCTGTGAAGATCTGCAGCCATAAGAACACACCGAGGAGGTATGGACTTTAGCAATCTGAGAACAGCATGATGGGACTCTAGAGAAATAGAACAACAACAAGTGGCAGCTTTCGATTTGGAGCAATCCAGCAAAGCTTGCAAATTTCTTGCTGGGCACCACCCTCTTGGTCAGGGCGAGTGGCCAGAAATGGAGGCCATTTTCCATGGGGAAAACGAAGTCATTGGCCCAGGCTCTGGGTGTCAGATGACTGGTGGCATCTGGGGCTCTAAGGACTTGCAGGGTCCTAGTTGCTGGCAGCTTTCGTTCTGGAAGGATCCAGCAGAGTTTGTAGATTCCTGGCTTGGCACTGCCCTGCCTGCCAGGCCGAGTGGCCAGAAATGAAGGCCATTTTCCATGGGAAAAACGAAGTCCTTTCCCCAGGGTCTCAGTAATATGTTCAAGGTGGCGTTTGAGGCTCTAAGTACTTCCAGGGCCCTAGTTGCTGCAGCTTTTCTTTTGGAAAAATCCAGCAACGATTGCATCATTCTAGCTAGGCTCCCACTTTCTGCCAGGGTGAGTGGCTGCCAAGGGGAGGCCATTTGCCATGGGAAAAAGAAGTCCTTTCCCCAGGGTCTGGGTGTCAGATGAAAGGTGGCCTTTGGGGTTCTGAGGACTTGTAGGGTAGTACTTACTGGCTAGAGTAGAGGAAATGGATTCTATTTGAATATCTGTCCCACAGGTCCTGGTTGTCCTTGATGGGCTGCAGCTGTGAGCATTGAAGAGAACTGGGATAAAAGGGGGCGGCGTAGCCATTCAGGGAGAGCCTTGAAGGAGCCCTGAACTGGGAAAGAACAGCATGCAGAAGAAAGCGTCTGTGCTGTGAAGATCTGCAGCCATAAGAACACACCGAGGAGGTATGGACTTTAGCAATCTGAGAACAGCATGATGGGACTCTAGAGAAATAGAACAACAACAAGTGGCAGCTTTCGATTTGGAGCAATCCAGCAAAGCTTGCAAATTTCTTGCTGGGCACCACCCTCTTGGTCAGGGCGAGTGGCCAGAAATGGAGGCCATTTTCCATGGGGAAAACGAAGTCATTGGCCCAGGCTCTGGGTGTCAGATGACTGGTGGCATCTGGGGCTCTAAGGACTTGCAGGGTCCTAGTTGCTGGCAGCTTTCGTTCTGGAAGGATCCAGCAGAGTTTGTAGATTCCTGGCTTGGCACTGCCCTGCCTGCCAGGCCGAGTGGCCACAAATGAAGGCCATTTTCCATGGGAAAAACGAAGTCCTTTCCCCAGGGTCTCAGTAATATGTTCAAGGTGGCGTTTGAGGCTCTAAGTACTTCCAGGGCCCTAGTTGCTGCCAGCTTTTCTTTTGGAAAAATCCAGCAACGATTGCATCATTCTAGCTAGGCTCCCACTTTCTGCCAGGGTGAGTGGCTGCCAAGGGAGGCCATTTGCCATGGGAAAAAGAAGTCCTTTCCCCAGGGTCTGGGTGTCAGATGAAAGGTGGCCTTTGGGGTTCTGAGGACTTGTAGGGTAGTACTTACTGGCTAGAGTAGAGGAAATGGATTCTATTTGAATATCTGTCCCACAGGTCCTGGTTGTCCTTGATGGGCTGCAGCTGTGAGCATTGAAGAGAACTGGGATAAAAGGGGGCGGCGTAGCCATTCAGGGAGAGCCTTGAAGGAGCCCTGAACTGGGAAAGAACAGCATGCAGAAGAAAGCGTCTGTGCTGTGAAGATCTGCAGCCATAAGAACACACCGAGGAGGTATGGACTTTAGCAATCTGAGAACAGCATGATGGGACTCTAGAGAAATAGAACAACAACAAGTGGCAGCTTTCGATTTGGAGCAATCCAGCAAAGCTTGCAAATTTCTTGCTGGGCACCACCCTCTTGGTCAGGGCGAGTGGCCAGAAATGGAGGCCATTTTCCATGGGGAAAACGAAGTCATTGGCCCAGGCTCTGGGTGTCAGATGACTGGTGGCATCTGGGGCTCTAAGGACTTGCAGGGTCCTAGTTGCTGGCAGCTTTCGTTCTGGAAGGATCCAGCAGAGTTTGTAGATTCCTGGCTTGGCACTGCCCTGCCTGCCAGGCCAAGTGGCCAGAAATGAAGGCCATTTTCCATGGGAAAAACGAAGTCCTTTCCCCAGGGTCTCAGGAATATGTTCAAGGTGGCGTTTGAGGCTCTAAGTACTTCCAGGGCCCTAGTTGCTGGCAGCTTTTCTTTTGGAAAAATCCAGCAACGATTGCATCATTCTAGCTAGGCTCCCACTTTCTGCCAGGGTGAGTGGCTGCCAAGGGAGGCCATTTGCCATGGGAAAAAGAAGTCCTTTCCCCAGGGTCTGGGTGTCAGATGAAAGGTGGCCTTTGGGGTTCTGAGGACTTGTAGGGTAGTACTTACTGGCTAGAGTAGAGGAAATGGATTCTATTTGAATATCTGTCCCACAGGTCCTGGTTGTCCTTGATGGGCTGCAGCTGTGAGCATTGAAGAGAACTGGGATAAAAGGGGGCGGCGTAGCCATTCAGGGAGAGCCTTGAAGGAGCCCTGAACTGGGAAAGAACAGCATGCAGAAGAAAGCGTCTGTGCTGTGAAGATCTGCAGCCATAAGAACACACCGAGGAGGTATGGACTTTAGCAATCTGAGAACAGCATGATGGGACTCTAGAGAAATAGAACAACAACAAGTGGCAGCTTTCGATTTGGAGCAATCCAGCAAAGCTTGCAAATTTCTTGCTGGGCACCACCCTCTTGGTCAGGGCGAGTGGCCAGAAATGGAGGCCATTTTCCATGGGGAAAACGAAGTCATTGGCCCAGGCTCTGGGTGTCAGATGACTGGTGGCATCTGGGGCTCTAAGGACTTGCAGGGTCCTAGTTGCTGGCAGCTTTCGTTCTGGAAGGATCCAGCAGAGTTTGTAGATTCCTGGCTTGGCACTGCCCTGCCTGCCAGGCCGAGTGGCCACAAATGAAGGCCATTTTCCATGGGAAAAACGAAGTCCTTTCCCCAGGGTCTCAGTAATATGTTCAAGGTGGCGTTTGAGGCTCTAAGTACTTCCAGGGCCCTAGTTGCTGGCAGCTTTTCTTTTGGAAAAATCCAGCAACGATTGCATCATTCTAGCTAGGCTCCCACTTTCTGCCAGGGTGAGTGGCTGCCAAGGGAGGCCATTTGCCATGGGAAAAAGAAGTCCTTTCCCCAGGGTCTGGGTGTCAGATGAAAGGTGGCCTTTGGGGTTCTGAGGACTTGTAGGGTAGTACTTACTGGCTAGAGTAGAGGAAATGGATTCTATTTGAATATCTGTCCCACAGGTCCTGGTTGTCCTTGATGGGCTGCAGCTGTGAGCATTGAAGAGAACTGGGATAAAAGGGGGCGGCGTAGCCATTCAGGGAGAGCCTTGAAGGAGCCCTGAACTGGGAAAGAACAGCATGCAGAAGAAAGCGTCTGTGCTGTGAAGATCTGCAGCCATAAGAACACACCGAGGAGGTATGGACTTTAGCAATCTGAGAACAGCATGATGGGACTCTAGAGAAATAGAACAACAACAAGTGGCAGCTTTCGATTTGGAGCAATCCAGCAAAGCTTGCAAATTTCTTGCTGGGCACCACCCTCTTGGTCAGGGCGAGTGGCCAGAAATGGAGGCCATTTTCCATGGGGAAAACGAAGTCATTGGCCCAGGCTCTGGGTGTCAGATGACTGGTGGCATCTGGGGCTGTAAGGACTTGCAGGGTCCTAGTTGCTGGCAGCTTTCGTTCTGGAAGGATCCAGCAGAGTTTGTAGATTCCTGGCTTGGCACTGCCCTGCCTGCCAGGCCGAGTGGCCACAAATGAAGGCCATTTTCCATGGGAAAAACGAAGTCCTTTCCCCAGGGTCTCAGTAATATGTTCAAGGTGGCGTTTGAGGCTCTAAGTACTTCCAGGGCCCTAGTTGCTGCCAGCTTTTCTTTTGGAAAAATCCAGCAACGATTGCATCATTCTAGCTAGGCTCCCACTTTCTGCCAGGGTGAGTGGCTGCCAAGGGAGGCCATTTGCCATGGGAAAAAGAAGTCCTTTCCCCAGGGTCTGGGTGTCAGATGAAAGGTGGCCTTTGGGGTTCTGAGGACTTGTAGGGTAGTACTTACTGGCTAGAGTAGAGGAAATGGATTCTATTTGAATATCTGTCCCACAGGTCCTGGTTGTCCTTGATGGGCTGCAGCTGTGAGCATTGAAGAGAACTGGGATAAAAGGGGGCGGCGTAGCCATTCAGGGAGAGCCTTGAAGGAGCCCTGAACTGGGAAAGAACAGCATGCAGAAGAAAGTGTCTGTGCTGTGAAGATCTGCAGCCATAAGAACACACCGAGGAGGTATGGACTTTAGCAATCTGAGAACAGCATGATGGGACTCTAGAGAAATAGAACAACAACAAGTGGCAGCTTTCGATTTGGAGCAATCCAGCAAAGCTTGCAAATTTCTTGCTGGGCACCACCCTCTTGGTCAGGGCGAGTGGCCAGAAATGGAGGCCATTTTCCATGGGGAAAACGAAGTCATTGGCCCAGGCTCTGGGTGTCAGATGACTGGTGGCATCTGGGGCTCTAAGGACTTGCAGGGTCCTAGTTGCTGGCAGCTTTCGTTCTGGAAGGATCCAGCAGAGTTTGTAGATTCCTGGCTTGGCACTGCCCTGCCTGCCAGGCCAAGTGGCCAGAAATGAAGGCCATTTTCCATGGGAAAAACGAAGTCCTTTCCCCAGGGTCTCAGTAATATGTTCAAGGTGGCGTTTGAGGCTCTAAGTACTTCCAGGGCCCTAGTTGCTGCCAGCTTTTCTTTTGGAAAAATCCAGCAACGATTGCATCATTCTAGCTAGGCTCCCACTTTCTGCCAGGGTGAGTGGCTGCCAAGGGAGGCCATTTGCCATGGGAAAAAGAAGTCCTTTCCCCAGGGTCTGGGTGTCAGATGAAAGGTGGCCTTTGGGGTTCTGAGGACTTGTAGGGTAGTACTTACTGGCTAGAGTAGAGGAAATGGATTCTATTTGAATATCTGTCCCACAGGTCCTGGTTGTCCTTGATGGGCTGCAGCTGTGAGCATTGAAGAGAACTGGGATAAAAGGGGGCGGCGTAGCCATTCAGGGAGAGCCTTGAAGGAGCCCTGAACTGGGAAAGAACAGCATGCAGAAGAAAGCGTCTGTGCTGTGAAGATCTGCAGCCATAAGAACACACCGAGGAGGTATGGACTTTAGCAATCTGAGAACAGCATGATGGGACTCTAGAGAAATAGAACAACAACAAGTGGCAGCTTTCGATTTGGAGCAATCCAGCAAAGCTTGCAAATTTCTTGCTGGGCACCACCCTCTTGGTCAGGGCGAGTGGCCAGAAATGGAGGCCATTTTCCATGGGGAAAACGAAGTCATTGGCCCAGGCTCTGGGTGTCAGATGACTGGTGGCATCTGGGGCTGTAAGGACTTGCAGGGTCCTAGTTGCTGGCAGCTTTCGTTCTGGAAGGATCCAGCAGAGTTTGTAGATTCCTGGCTTGGCACTGCCCTGCCTGCCAGGCCAAGTGGCCACAAATGAAGGCCATTTTCCATGGGAAAAACGAAGTCCTTTCCCCAGGGTCTCAGTAATATGTTCAAGGTGGCGTTTGAGGCTCTAAGTACTTCCAGGGCCCTAGTTGCTGGCAGCTTTTCTTTTGGAAAAATCCAGCAACGATTGCATCATTCTAGCTAGGCTCCCACTTTCTGCCAGGGTGAGTGGCTGCCAAGGGAGGCCATTTGCCATGGGAAAAAGAAGTCCTTTCCCCAGGGTCTGGGTGTCAGATGAAAGGTGGCCTTTGGGGTTCTGAGGACTTGTAGGGTAGTACTTACTGGCTAGAGTAGAGGAAATGGATTCTATTTGAATATCTGTCCCACAGGTCCTGGTTGTCCTTGATGGGCTGCAGCTGTGAGCATTGAAGAGAACTGGGATAAAAGGGGGCGGCGTAGCCATTCAGGGAGAGCCTTGAAGGAGCCCTGAACTGGGAAAGAACAGCATGCAGAAGAAAGCGTCTGTGCTGTGAAGATCTGCAGCCATAAGAACACACCGAGGAGGTATGGACTTTAGCAATCTGAGAACAGCATGATGGGACTCTAGAGAAATAGAACAACAACAAGTGGCAGCTTTCGATTTGGAGCAATCCAGCAAAGCTTGCAAATTTCTTGCTGGGCACCACCCTCTTGGTCAGGGCGAGTGGCCAGAAATGGAGGCCATTTTCCATGGGGAAAACGAAGTCATTGGCCCAGGCTCTGGGTGTCAGATGACTGGTGGCATCTGGGGCTCTAAGGACTTGCAGGGTCCTAGTTGCTGGCAGCTTTCGTTCTGGAAGGATCCAGCAGAGTTTGTAGATTCCTGGCTTGGCACTGCCCTGCCTGCCAGGCCAAGTGGCCAGAAATGAAGGCCATTTTCCATGGGAAAAACGAAGTCCTTTCCCCAGGGTCTCAGTAATATGTTCAAGGTGGCGTTTGAGGCTCTAAGTACTTCCAGGGCCCTAGTTGCTGCCAGCTTTTCTTTTGGAAAAATCCAGCAACGATTGCATCATTCTAGCTAGGCTCCCACTTTCTGCCAGGGTGAGTGGCTGCCAAGGGAGGCCATTTGCCATGGGAAAAAGAAGTCCTTTCCCCAGGGTCTGGGTGTCAGATGAAAGGTGGCCTTTGGGGTTCTGAGGACTTGTAGGGTAGTACTTACTGGCTAGAGTAGAGGAAATGGATTCTATTTGAATATCTGTCCCACAGGTCCTGGTTGTCCTTGATGGGCTGCAGCTGTGAGCATTGAAGAGAACTGGGATAAAAGGGGGCGGCGTAGCCATTCAGGGAGAGCCTTGAAGGAGCCCTGAACTGGGAAAGAACAGCATGCAGAAGAAAGCGTCTGTGCTGTGAAGATCTGCAGCCATAAGAACACACCGAGGAGGTATGGACTTTAGCAATCTGAGAACAGCATGATGGGACTCTAGAGAAATAGAACAACAACAAGTGGCAGCTTTCGATTTGGAGCAATCCAGCAAAGCTTGCAAATTTCTTGCTGGGCACCACCCTCTTGGTCAGGGCGAGTGGCCAGAAATGGAGGCCATTTTCCATGGGGAAAACGAAGTCATTGGCCCAGGCTCTGGGTGTCAGATGACTGGTGGCATCTGGGGCTCTAAGGACTTGCAGGGTCCTAGTTGCTGGCAGCTTTCGTTCTGGAAGGATCCAGCAGAGTTTGTAGATTCCTGGCTTGGCACTGCCCTGCCTGCCAGGCCAAGTGGCCAGAAATGAAGGCCATTTTCCATGGGAAAAACGAAGTCCTTTCCCCAGGGTCTCAGTAATATGTTCAAGGTGGCGTTTGAGGCTCTAAGTACTTCCAGGGCCCTAGTTGCTGGCAGCTTTTCTTTTGGAAAAATCCAGCAACGATTGCATCATTCTAGCTAGGCTCCCACTTTCTGCCAGGGTGAGTGGCTGCCAAGGGAGGCCATTTGCCATGGGAAAAAGAAGTCCTTTCCCCAGGGTCTGGGTGTCAGATGAAAGGTGGCCTTTGGGGTTCTGAGGACTTGTAGGGTAGTACTTACTGGCTAGAGTAGAGGAAATGGATTCTATTTGAATATCTGTCCCACAGGTCCTGGTTGTCCTTGATGGGCTGCAGCTGTGAGCATTGAAGAGAACTGGGATAAAAGGGGGCGGCGTAGCCATTCAGGGAGAGCCTTGAAGGAGCCCTGAACTGGGAAAGAACAGCATGCAGAAGAAAGCGTCTGTGCTGTGAAGATCTGCAGCCATAAGAACACACCGAGGAGGTATGGACTTTAGCAATCTGAGAACAGCATGATGGGACTCTAGAGAAATAGAACAACAACAAGTGGCAGCTTTCGATTTGGAGCAATCCAGCAAAGCTTGCAAATTTCTTGCTGGGCACCACCCTCTTGGTCAGGGCGAGTGGCCAGAAATGGAGGCCATTTTCCATGGGGAAAACGAAGTCATTGGCCCAGGCTCTGGGTGTCAGATGACTGGTGGCATCTGGGGCTCTAAGGACTTGCAGGGTCCTAGTTGCTGGCAGCTTTCGTTCTGGAAGGATCCAGCAGAGTTTGTAGATTCCTGGCTTGGCACTGCCCTGCCTGCCAGGCCGAGTGGCCAGAAATGAAGGCCATTTTCCATGGGAAAAACGAAGTCCTTTCCCCAGGGTCTCAGTAATATGTTCAAGGTGGCGTTTGAGGCTCTAAGTACTTCCAGGGCCCTAGTTGCTGGCAGCTTTTCTTTTGGAAAAATCCAGCAACGATTGCATCATTCTAGCTAGGCTCCCACTTTCTGCCAGGGTGAGTGGCTGCCAAGGGAGGCCATTTGCCATGGGAAAAAGAAGTCCTTTCCCCAGGGTCTGGGTGTCAGATGAAAGGTGGCCTTTGGGGTTCTGAGGACTTGTAGGGTAGTACTTACTGGCTAGAGTAGAGGAAATGGATTCTATTTGAATATCTGTCCCACAGGTCCTGGTTGTCCTTGATGGGCTGCAGCTGTGAGCATTGAAGAGAACTGGGATAAAAGGGGGCGGCGTAGCCATTCAGGGAGAGCCTTGAAGGAGCCCTGAACTGGGAAAGAACAGCATGCAGAAGAAAGCGTCTGTGCTGTGAAGATCTGCAGCCATAAGAACACACCGAGGAGGTATGGACTTTAGCAATCTGAGAACAGCATGATGGGACTCTAGAGAAATAGAACAACAACAAGTGGCAGCTTTCGATTTGGAGCAATCCAGCAAAGCTTGCAAATTTCTTGCTGGGCACCACCCTCTTGGTCAGGGCGAGTGGCCAGAAATGGAGGCCATTTTCCATGGGGAAAACGAAGTCATTGGCCCAGGCTCTGGGTGTCAGATGACTGGTGGCATCTGGGGCTCTAAGGACTTGCAGGGTCCTAGTTGCTGGCAGCTTTCGTTCTGGAAGGATCCAGCACAGTTTGTAGATTCCTGGCTTGGCACTGCCCTGCCTGCCAGGCCGAGTGGCCACAAATGAAGGCCATTTTCCATGGGAAAAACGAAGTCCTTTCCCCAGGGTCTCAGTAATATGTTCAAGGTGGCGTTTGAGGCTCTAAGTACTTCCAGGGCCCTAGTTGCTGGCAGCTTTTCTTTTGGAAAAATCCAGCAACGATTGCATCATTCTAGCTAGGCTCCCACTTTCTGCCAGGGTGAGTGGCTGCCAAGGGAGGCCATTTGCCATGGGAAAAAGAAGTCCTTTCCCCAGGGTCTGGGTGTCAGATGAAAGGTGGCCTTTGGGGTTCTGAGGACTTGTAGGGTAGTACTTACTGGCTAGAGTAGAGGAAATGGATTCTATTTGAATATCTGTCCCACAGGTCCTGGTTGTCCTTGATGGGCTGCAGCTGTGAGCATTGAAGAGAACTGGGATAAAAGGGGGCGGCGTAGCCATTCAGGGAGAGCCTTGAAGGAGCCCTGAACTGGGAAAGAACAGCATGCAGAAGAAAGCGTCTGTGCTGTGAAGATCTGCAGCCATAAGAACACACCGAGGAGGTATGGACTTTAGCAATCTGAGAACAGCATGATGGGACTCTAGAGAAATAGAACAACAACAAGTGGCAGCTTTCGATTTGGAGCAATCCAGCAAAGCTTGCAAATTTCTTGCTGGGCACCACCCTCTTGGTCAGGGCGAGTGGCCAGAAATGGAGGCCATTTTCCATGGGGAAAACGAAGTCATTGGCCCAGGCTCTGGGTGTCAGATGACTGGTGGCATCTGGGGCTCTAAGGACTTGCAGGGTCCTAGTTGCTGGCAGCTTTCGTTCTGGAAGGATCCAGCAGAGTTTGTAGATTCCTGGCTTGGCACTGCCCTGCCTGCCAGGCCGAGTGGCCAGAAATGAAGGCCATTTTCCATGGGAAAAACGAAGTCCTTTCCCCAGGGTCTCAGTAATATGTTCAAGGTGGCGTTTGAGGCTCTAAGTACTTCCAGGGCCCTAGTTGCTGGCAGCTTTTCTTTTGGAAAAATCCAGCAACGATTGCATCATTCTAGCTAGGCTCCCACTTTCTGCCAGGGTGAGTGGCTGCCAAGGGAGGCCATTTGCCATGGGAAAAAGAAGTCCTTTCCCCAGGGTCTGGGTGTCAGATGAAAGGTGGCCTTTGGGGTTCTGAGGACTTGTAGGGTAGTACTTACTGGCTAGAGTAGAGGAAATGGATTCTATTTGAATATCTGTCCCACAGGTCCTGGTTGTCCTTGATGGGCTGCAGCTGTGAGCATTGAAGAGAACTGGGATAAAAGGGGGCGGCGTAGCCATTCAGGGAGAGCCTTGAAGGAGCCCTGAACTGGGAAAGAACAGCATGCAGAAGAAAGCGTCTGTGCTGTGAAGATCTGCAGCCATAAGAACACACCGAGGAGGTATGGACTTTAGCAATCTGAGAACAGCATGATGGGACTCTAGAGAAATAGAACAACAACAAGTGGCAGCTTTCGATTTGGAGCAATCCAGCAAAGCTTGCAAATTTCTTGCTGGGCACCACCCTCTTGGTCAGGGCGAGTGGCCAGAAATGGAGGCCATTTTCCATGGGGAAAACGAAGTCATTGGCCCAGGCTCTGGGTGTCAGATGACTGGTGGCATCTGGGGCTCTAAGGACTTGCAGGGTCCTAGTTGCTGGCAGCTTTCGTTCTGGAAGGATCCAGCAGAGTTTGTAGATTCCTGGCTTGGCACTGCCCTGCCTGCCAGGCCGAGTGGCCACAAATGAAGGCCATTTTCCATGGGAAAAACGAAGTCCTTTCCCCAGGGTCTCAGTAATATGTTCAAGGTGGCGTTTGAGGCTCTAAGTACTTCCAGGGCCCTAGTTGCTGCCAGCTTTTCTTTTGGAAAAATCCAGCAACGATTGCATCATTCTAGCTAGGCTCCCACTTTCTGCCAGGGTGAGTGGCTGCCAAGGGAGGCCATTTGCCATGGGAAAAAGAAGTCCTTTCCCCAGGGTCTGGGTGTCAGATGAAAGGTGGCCTTTGGGGTTCTGAGGACTTGTAGGGTAGTACTTACTGGCTAGAGTAGAGGAAATGGATTCTATTTGAATATCTGTCCCACAGGTCCTGGTTGTCCTTGATGGGCTGCAGCTGTGAGCATTGAAGAGAACTGGGATAAAAGGGGGCGGCGTAGCCATTCAGGGAGAGCCTTGAAGGAGCCCTGAACTGGGAAAGAACAGCATGCAGAAGAAAGCGTCTGTGCTGTGAAGATCTGCAGCCATAAGAACACACCGAGGAGGTATGGACTTTAGCAATCTGAGAACAGCATGATGGGACTCTAGAGAAATAGAACAACAACAAGTGGCAGCTTTCGATTTGGAGCAATCCAGCAAAGCTTGCAAATTTCTTGCTGGGCACCACCCTCTTGGTCAGGGCGAGTGGCCAGAAATGGAGGCCATTTTCCATGGGGAAAACGAAGTCATTGGCCCAGGCTCTGGGTGTCAGATGACTGGTGGCATCTGGGGCTCTAAGGACTTGCAGGGTCCTAGTTGCTGGCAGCTTTCGTTCTGGAAGGATCCAGCAGAGTTTGTAGATTCCTGGCTTGGCACTGCCCTGCCTGCCAGGCCAAGTGGCCAGAAATGAAGGCCATTTTCCATGGGAAAAACGAAGTCCTTTCCCCAGGGTCTCAGGAATATGTTCAAGGTGGCGTTTGAGGCTCTAAGTACTTCCAGGGCCCTAGTTGCTGGCAGCTTTTCTTTTGGAAAAATCCAGCAACGATTGCATCATTCTAGCTAGGCTCCCACTTTCTGCCAGGGTGAGTGGCTGCCAAGGGAGGCCATTTGCCATGGGAAAAAGAAGTCCTTTCCCCAGGGTCTGGGTGTCAGATGAAAGGTGGCCTTTGGGGTTCTGAGGACTTGTAGGGTAGTACTTACTGGCTAGAGTAGAGGAAATGGATTCTATTTGAATATCTGTCCCACAGGTCCTGGTTGTCCTTGATGGGCTGCAGCTGTGAGCATTGAAGAGAACTGGGATAAAAGGGGGCGGCGTAGCCATTCAGGGAGAGCCTTGAAGGAGCCCTGAACTGGGAAAGAACAGCATGCAGAAGAAAGCGTCTGTGCTGTGAAGATCTGCAGCCATAAGAACACACCGAGGAGGTATGGACTTTAGCAATCTGAGAACAGCATGATGGGACTCTAGAGAAATAGAACAACAACAAGTGGCAGCTTTCGATTTGGAGCAATCCAGCAAAGCTTGCAAATTTCTTGCTGGGCACCACCCTCTTGGTCAGGGCGAGTGGCCAGAAATGGAGGCCATTTTCCATGGGGAAAACGAAGTCATTGGCCCAGGCTCTGGGTGTCAGATGACAGGTGGCATCTGGGGCTCTAAGGACTTGCAGGGTCCTAGTTGCTGGCAGCTTTCGTTCTGGAAGGATCCAGCAGAGTTTGTAGATTCCTGGCTTGGCACTGCCCTGCCTGCCAGGCCGAGTGGCCAGAAATGAAGGCCATTTTCCATGGGAAAAACGAAGTCCTTTCCCCAGGGTCTCAGTAATATGTTCAAGGTGGCGTTTGAGGCTCTAAGTACTTCCAGGGCCCTAGTTGCTGCCAGCTTTTCTTTTGGAAAAATCCAGCAACGATTGCATCATTCTAGCTAGGCTCCCACTTTCTGCCAGGGTGAGTGGCTGCCAAGGGAGGCCATTTGCCATGGGAAAAAGAAGTCCTTTCCCCAGGGTCTGGGTGTCAGATGAAAGGTGGCCTTTGGGGTTCTGAGGACTTGTAGGGTAGTACTTACTGGCTAGAGTAGAGGAAATGGATTCTATTTGAATATCTGTCCCACAGGTCCTGGTTGTCCTTGATGGGCTGCAGCTGTGAGCATTGAAGAGAACTGGGATAAAAGGGGGCGGCGTAGCCATTCAGGGAGAGCCTTGAAGGAGCCCTGAACTGGGAAAGAACAGCATGCAGAAGAAAGCGTCTGTGCTGTGAAGATCTGCAGCCATAAGAACACACCGAGGAGGTATGGACTTTAGCAATCTGAGAACAGCATGATGGGACTCTAGAGAAATAGAACAACAACAAGTGGCAGCTTTCGATTTGGAGCAATCCAGCAAAGCTTGCAAATTTCTTGCTGGGCACCACCCTCATGGTCAGGGCGAGTGGCCAGAAATGGAGGCCATTTTCCATGGGGAAAACGAAGTCATTGGCCCAGGCTCTGGGTGTCAGATGACAGGTGGCATCTGGGGCTCTAAGGACTTGCAGGGTCCTAGTTGCTGGCAGCTTTCGTTCTGGAAGGATCCAGCAGAGTTTGTAGATTCCTGGCTTGGCACTGCCCTGCCTGCCAGGCCAAGTGGCCAGAAATGAAGGCCATTTTCCATGGGAAAAACGAAGTCCTTTCCCCAGGGTCTCAGTAATATGTTCAAGGTGGCGTTTGAGGCTCTAAGTACTTCCAGGGCCCTAGTTGCTGGCAGCTTTTCTTTTGGAAAAATCCAGCAACGATTGCATCATTCTAGCTAGGCTCCCACTTTCTGCCAGGGTGAGTGGCTGCCAAGGGAGGCCATTTGCCATGGGAAAAAGAAGTCCTTTCCCCAGGGTCTGGGTGTCAGATGAAAGGTGGCCTTTGGGGTTCTGAGGACTTGTAGGGTAGTACTTACTGGCTAGAGTAGAGGAAATGGATTCTATTTGAATATCTGTCCCACAGGTCCTGGTTGTCCTTGATGGGCTGCAGCTGTGAGCATTGAAGAGAACTGGGATAAAAGGGGGCGGCGTAGCCATTCAGGGAGAGCCTTGAAGGAGCCCTGAACTGGGAAAGAACAGCATGCAGAAGAAAGCGTCTGTGCTGTGAAGATCTGCAGCCATAAGAACACACCGAGGAGGTATGGACTTTAGCAATCTGAGAACAGCATGATGGGACTCTAGAGAAATAGAACAACAACAAGTGGCAGCTTTCGATTTGGAGCAATCCAGCAAAGCTTGCAAATTTCTTGCTGGGCACCACCCTCTTGGTCAGGGCGAGTGGCCAGAAATGGAGGCCATTTTCCATGGGGAAAACGAAGTCATTGGCCCAGGCTCTGGGTGTCAGATGACAGGTGGCATCTGGGGCTGTAAGGACTTGCAGGGTCCTAGTTGCTGGCAGCTTTCGTTCTGGAAGGATCCAGCAGAGTTTGTAGATTCCTGGCTTGGCACTGCCCTGCCTGCCAGGCCGAGTGGCCAGAAATGAAGGCCATTTTCCATGGGAAAAACGAAGTCCTTTCCCCAGGGTCTCAGTAATATGTTCAAGGTGGCGTTTGAGGCTCTAAGTACTTCCAGGGCCCTAGTTGCTGCCAGCTTTTCTTTTGGAAAAATCCAGCAACGATTGCATCATTCTAGCTTGGCTCCCACTTTCTGCCAGGGTGAGTGGCTGCCAAGGGAGGCCATTTGCCATGGGAAAAAGAAGTCCTTTCCCCAGGGTCTGGGTGTCAGATGAAAGGTGGCCTTTGGGGTTCTGAGGACTTGTAGGGTAGTACTTACTGGCTAGAGTAGAGGAAATGGATTCTATTTGAATATCTGTCCCACAGGTCCTGGTTGTCCTTGATGGGCTGCAGCTGTGAGCATTGAAGAGAACTGGGATAAAAGGGGGCGGCGTAGCCATTCAGGGAGAGCCTTGAAGGAGCCCTGAACTGGGAAAGAACAGCATGCAGAAGAAAGCGTCTGTGCTGTGAAGATCTGCAGCCATAAGAACACACCGAGGAGGTATGGACTTTAGCAATCTGAGAACAGCATGATGGGACTCTAGAGAAATAGAACAACAACAAGTGGCAGCTTTCGATTTGGAGCAATCCAGCAAAGCTTGCAAATTTCTTGCTGGGCACCACCCTCTTGGTCAGGGCGAGTGGCCAGAAATGGAGGCCATTTTCCATGGGGAAAACGAAGTCATTGGCCCAGGCTCTGGGTGTCAGATGACTGGTGGCATCTGGGGCTCTAAGGACTTGCAGGGTCCTAGTTGCTGGCAGCTTTCGTTCTGGAAGGATCCAGCAGAGTTTGTAGATTCCTGGCTTGGCACTGCCCTGCCTGCCAGGCCGAGTGGCCACAAATGAAGGCCATTTTCCATGGGAAAAACGAAGTCCTTTCCCCAGGGTCTCAGTAATATGTTCAAGGTGGCGTTTGAGGCTCTAAGTACTTCCAGGGCCCTAGTTGCTGGCAGCTTTTCTTTTGGAAAAATCCAGCAACGATTGCATCATTCTAGCTAGGCTCCCACTTTCTGCCAGGGTGAGTGGCTGCCAAGGGAGGCCATTTGCCATGGGAAAAAGAAGTCCTTTCCCCAGGGTCTGGGTGTCAGATGAAAGGTGGCCTTTGGGGTTCTGAGGACTTGTAGGGTAGTACTTACTGGCTAGAGTAGAGGAAATGGATTCTATTTGAATATCTGTCCCACAGGTCCTGGTTGTCCTTGATGGGCTGCAGCTGTGAGCATTGAAGAGAACTGGGATAAAAGGGGGCGGCGTAGCCATTCAGGGAGAGCCTTGAAGGAGCCCTGAACTGGGAAAGAACAGCATGCAGAAGAAAGCGTCTGTGCTGTGAAGATCTGCAGCCATAAGAACACACCGAGGAGGTATGGACTTTAGCAATCTGAGAACAGCATGATGGGACTCTAGAGAAATAGAACAACAACAAGTGGCAGCTTTCGATTTGGAGCAATCCAGCAAAGCTTGCAAATTTCTTGCTGGGCACCACCCTCTTGGTCAGGGCGAGTGGCCAGAAATGGAGGCCATTTTCCATGGGGAAAACGAAGTCATTGGCCCAGGCTCTGGGTGTCAGATGACTGGTGGCATCTGGGGCTCTAAGGACTTGCAGGGTCCTAGTTGCTGGCAGCTTTCGTTCTGGAAGGATCCAGCACAGTTTGTAGATTCCTGGCTTGGCACTGCCCTGCCTGCCAGGCCAAGTGGCCAGAAATGAAGGCCATTTTCCATGGGAAAAACGAAGTCCTTTCCCCAGGGTCTCAGTAATATGTTCAAGGTGGCGTTTGAGGCTCTAAGTACTTCCAGGGCCCTAGTTGCTGCCAGCTTTTCTTTTGGAAAAATCCAGCAACGATTGCATCATTCTAGCTAGGCTCCCACTTTCTGCCAGGGTGAGTGGCTGCCAAGGGAGGCCATTTGCCATGGGAAAAAGAAGTCCTTTCCCCAGGGTCTGGGTGTCAGATGAAAGGTGGCCTTTGGGGTTCTGAGGACTTGTAGGGTAGTACTTACTGGCTAGAGTAGAGGAAATGGATTCTATTTGAATATCTGTCCCACAGGTCCTGGTTGTCCTTGATGGGCTGCAGCTGTGAGCATTGAAGAGAACTGGGATAAAAGGGGGCGGCGTAGCCATTCAGGGAGAGCCTTGAAGGAGCCCTGAACTGGGAAAGAACAGCATGCAGAAGAAAGCGTCTGTGCTGTGAAGATCTGCAGCCATAAGAACACACCGAGGAGGTATGGACTTTAGCAATCTGAGAACAGCATGATGGGACTCTAGAGAAATAGAACAACAACAAGTGGCAGCTTTCGATTTGGAGCAATCCAGCAAAGCTTGCAAATTTCTTGCTGGGCACCACCCTCTTGGTCAGGGCGAGTGGCCAGAAATGGAGGCCATTTTCCATGGGGAAAACGAAGTCATTGGCCCAGGCTCTGGGTGTCAGATGACAGGTGGCATCTGGGGCTCTAAGGACTTGCAGGGTCCTAGTTGCTGGCAGCTTTCGTTCTGGAAGGATCCAGCAGAGTTTGTAGATTCCTGGCTTGGCACTGCCCTGCCTGCCAGGCCGAGTGGCCACAAATGAAGGCCATTTTCCATGGGAAAAACGAAGTCCTTTCCCCAGGGTCTCAGTAATATGTTCAAGGTGGCGTTTGAGGCTCTAAGTACTTCCAGGGCCCTAGTTGCTGCCAGCTTTTCTTTTGGAAAAATCCAGCAACGATTGCATCATTCTAGCTAGGCTCCCACTTTCTGCCAGGGTGAGTGGCTGCCAAGGGAGGCCATTTGCCATGGGAAAAAGAAGTCCTTTCCCCAGGGTCTGGGTGTCAGATGAAAGGTGGCCTTTGGGGTTCTGAGGACTTGTAGGGTAGTACTTACTGGCTAGAGTAGAGGAAATGGATTCTATTTGAATATCTGTCCCACAGGTCCTGGTTGTCCTTGATGGGCTGCAGCTGTGAGCATTGAAGAGAACTGGGATAAAAGGGGGCGGCGTAGCCATTCAGGGAGAGCCTTGAAGGAGCCCTGAACTGGGAAAGAACAGCATGCAGAAGAAAGCGTCTGTGCTGTGAAGATCTGCAGCCATAAGAACACACCGAGGAGGTATGGACTTTAGCAATCTGAGAACAGCATGATGGGACTCTAGAGAAATAGAACAACAACAAGTGGCAGCTTTCGATTTGGAGCAATCCAGCAAAGCTTGCAAATTTCTTGCTGGGCACCACCCTCTTGGTCAGGGCGAGTGGCCAGAAATGGAGGCCATTTTCCATGGGGAAAACGAAGTCATTGGCCCAGGCTCTGGGTGTCAGATGACTGGTGGCATCTGGGGCTCTAAGGACTTGCAGGGTCCTAGTTGCTGGCAGCTTTCGTTCTGGAAGGATCCAGCAGAGTTTGTAGATTCCTGGCTTGGCACTGCCCTGCCTGCCAGGCCGAGTGGCCACAAATGAAGGCCATTTTCCATGGGAAAAACGAAGTCCTTTCCCCAGGGTCTCAGTAATATGTTCAAGGTGGCGTTTGAGGCTCTAAGTACTTCCAGGGCCCTAGTTGCTGGCAGCTTTTCTTTTGGAAAAATCCAGCAACGATTGCATCATTCTAGCTAGGCTCCCACTTTCTGCCAGGGTGAGTGGCTGCCAAGGGAGGCCATTTGCCATGGGAAAAAGAAGTCCTTTCCCCAGGGTCTGGGTGTCAGATGAAAGGTGGCCTTTGGGGTTCTGAGGACTTGTAGGGTAGTACTTACTGGCTAGAGTAGAGGAAATGGATTCTATTTGAATATCTGTCCCACAGGTCCTGGTTGTCCTTGATGGGCTGCAGCTGTGAGCATTGAAGAGAACTGGGATAAAAGGGGGCGGCATAGCCATTCAGGGAGAGCCTTGAAGGAGCCCTGAACTGGGAAAGAACAGCATGCAGAAGAAAGCGTCTGTGCTGTGAAGATCTGCAGCCATAAGAACACACCGAGGAGGTATGGACTTTAGCAATCTGAGAACAGCATTATGGGACTCTAGAGAAATAGAACAACAACAAGTGGCAGCTTTCGATTTGGAGCAATCCAGCAAAGCTTGCAAATTTCTTGCTGGGCACCACCCTCTTGGTCAGGGCGAGTGGCCAGAAATGGAGGCCATTTTCCATGGGGAAAACGAAGTCATTGGCCCAGGCTCTGGGTGTCAGATGACTGGTGGCATCTGGGGCTCTAAGGACTTGCAGGGTCCTAGTTGCTGGCAGCTTTCGTTCTGGAAGGATCCAGCAGAGTTTGTAGATTCCTGGCTTGGCACTGCCCTGCCTGCCAGGCCAAGTGGCCAGAAATGAAGGCCATTTTCCATGGGAAAAACGAAGTCCTTTCCCCAGGGTCTCAGTAATATGTTCAAGGTGGCGTTTGAGGCTCTAAGTACTTCCAGGGCCCTAGTTGCTGCCAGCTTTTCTTTTGGAAAAATCCAGCAACGATTGCATCATTCTAGCTAGGCTCCCACTTTCTGCCAGGGTGAGTGGCTGCCAAGGGAGGCCATTTGCCATGGGAAAAAGAAGTCCTTTCCCCAGGGTCTGGGTGTCAGATGAAAGGTGGCCTTTGGGGTTCTGAGGACTTGTAGGGTAGTACTTACTGGCTAGAGTAGAGGAAATGGATTCTATTTGAATATCTGTCCCACAGGTCCTGGTTGTCCTTGATGGGCTGCAGCTGTGAGCATTGAAGAGAACTGGGATAAAAGGGGGCGGCGTAGCCATTCAGGGAGAGCCTTGAAGGAGCCCTGAACTGGGAAAGAACAGCATGCAGAAGAAAGCGTCTGTGCTGTGAAGATCTGCAGCCATAAGAACACACCGAGGAGGTATGGACTTTAGCAATCTGAGAACAGCATGATGGGACTCTAGAGAAATAGAACAACAACAAGTGGCAGCTTTCGATTTGGAGCAATCCAGCAAAGCTTGCAAATTTCTTGCTGGGCACCACCCTCTTGGTCAGGGCGAGTGGCCAGAAATGGAGGCCATTTTCCATGGGGAAAACGAAGTCATTGGCCCAGGCTCTGGGTGTCAGATGACAGGTGGCATCTGGGGCTCTAAGGACTTGCAGGGTCCTAGTTGCTGGCAGCTTTCGTTCTGGAAGGATCCAGCAGAGTTTGTAGATTCCTGGCTTGGCACTGCCCTGCCTGCCAGGCCGAGTGGCCACAAATGAAGGCCATTTTCCATGGGAAAAACGAAGTCCTTTCCCCAGGGTCTCAGTAATATGTTCAAGGTGGCGTTTGAGGCTCTAAGTACTTCCAGGGCCCTAGTTGCTGCCAGCTTTTCTTTTGGAAAAATCCAGCAACGATTGCATCATTCTAGCTAGGCTCCCACTTTCTGCCAGGGTGAGTGGCTGCCAAGGGAGGCCATTTGCCATGGGAAAAAGAAGTCCTTTCCCCAGGGTCTGGGTGTCAGATGAAAGGTGGCCTTTGGGGTTCTGAGGACTTGTAGGGTAGTACTTACTGGCTAGAGTAGAGGAAATGGATTCTATTTGAATATCTGTCCCACAGGTCCTGGTTGTCCTTGATGGGCTGCAGCTGTGAGCATTGAAGAGAACTGGGATAAAAGGGGGCGGCGTAGCCATTCAGGGAGAGCCTTGAAGGAGCCCTGAACTGGGAAAGAACAGCATGCAGAAGAAAGCGTCTGTGCTGTGAAGATCTGCAGCCATAAGAACACACCGAGGAGGTATGGACTTTAGCAATCTGAGAACAGCATGATGGGACTCTAGAGAAATAGAACAACAACAAGTGGCAGCTTTCGATTTGGAGCAATCCAGCAAAGCTTGCAAATTTCTTGCTGGGCACCACCCTCTTGGTCAGGGCGAGTGGCCAGAAATGGAGGCCATTTTCCATGGGGAAAACGAAGTCATTGGCCCAGGCTCTGGGTGTCAGATGACTGGTGGCATCTGGGGCTCTAAGGACTTGCAGGGTCCTAGTTGCTGGCAGCTTTCGTTCTGGAAGGATCCAGCAGAGTTTGTAGATTCCTGGCTTGGCACTGCCCTGCCTGCCAGGCCGAGTGGCCACAAATGAAGGCCATTTTCCATGGGAAAAACGAAGTCCTTTCCCCAGGGTCTCAGTAATATGTTCAAGGTGGCGTTTGAGGCTCTAAGTACTTCCAGGGCCCTAGTTGCTGGCAGCTTTTCTTTTGGAAAAATCCAGCAACGATTGCATCATTCTAGCTAGGCTCCCACTTTCTGCCAGGGTGAGTGGCTGCCAAGGGAGGCCATTTGCCATGGGAAAAAGAAGTCCTTTCCCCAGGGTCTGGGTGTCAGATGAAAGGTGGCCTTTGGGGTTCTGAGGACTTGTAGGGTAGTACTTACTGGCTAGAGTAGAGGAAATGGATTCTATTTGAATATCTGTCCCACAGGTCCTGGTTGTCCTTGATGGGCTGCAGCTGTGAGCATTGAAGAGAACTGGGATAAAAGGGGGCGGCGTAGCCATTCAGGGAGAGCCTTGAAGGAGCCCTGAACTGGGAAAGAACAGCATGCAGAAGAAAGCGTCTGTGCTGTGAAGATCTGCAGCCATAAGAACACACCGAGGAGGTATGGACTTTAGCAATCTGAGAACAGCATGATGGGACTCTAGAGAAATAGAACAACAACAAGTGGCAGCTTTCGATTTGGAGCAATCCAGCAAAGCTTGCAAATTTCTTGCTGGGCACCACCCTCTTGGTCAGGGCGAGTGGCCAGAAATGGAGGCCATTTTCCATGGGGAAAACGAAGTCATTGGCCCAGGCTCTGGGTGTCAGATGACAGGTGGCATCTGGGGCTCTAAGGACTTGCAGGGTCCTAGTTGCTGGCAGCTTTCGTTCTGGAAGGATCCAGCACAGTTTGTAGATTCCTGGCTTGGCACTGCCCTGCCTGCCAGGCCAAGTGGCCAGAAATGAAGGCCATTTTCCATGGGAAAAACGAAGTCCTTTCCCCAGGGTCTCAGTAATATGTTCAAGGTGGCGTTTGAGGCTCTAAGTACTTCCAGGGCCCTAGTTGCTGGCAGCTTTTCTTTTGGAAAAATCCAGCAACGATTGCATTATTCTAGCTAGGCTCCCACTTTCTGCCAGGGTGAGTGGCTGCCAAGGGAGGCCATTTGCCATGGGAAAAAGAAGTCCTTTCCCCAGGGTCTGGGTGTCAGATGAAAGGTGGCCTTTGGGGTTCTGAGGACTTGTAGGGTAGTACTTACTGGCTAGAGTAGAGGAAATGGATTCTATTTGAATATCTGTCCCACAGGTCCTGGTTGTCCTTGATGGGCTGCAGCTGTGAGCATTGAAGAGAACTGGGATAAAAGGGGGCGGCGTAGCCATTCAGGGAGAGCCTTGAAGGAGCCCTGAACTGGGAAAGAACAGCATGCAGAAGAAAGCGTCTGTGCTGTGAAGATCTGCAGCCATAAGAACACACCGAGGAGGTATGGACTTTAGCAATCTGAGAACAGCATGATGGGACTCTAGAGAAATAGAACAACAACAAGTGGCAGCTTTCGATTTGGAGCAATCCAGCAAAGCTTGCAAATTTCTTGCTGGGCACCACCCTCTTGGTCAGGGCGAGTGGCCAGAAATGGAGGCCATTTTCCATGGGGAAAACGAAGTCATTGGCCCAGGCTCTGGGTGTCAGATGACAGGTGGCATCTGGGGCTGTAAGGACTTGCAGGGTCCTAGTTGCTGGCAGCTTTCGTTCTGGAAGGATCCAGCAGAGTTTGTAGATTCCTGGCTTGGCACTGCCCTGCCTGCCAGGCCGAGTGGCCACAAATGAAGGCCATTTTCCATGGGAAAAACGAAGTCCTTTCCCCAGGGTCTCAGTAATATGTTCAAGGTGGCGTTTGAGGCTCTAAGTACTTCCAGGGCCCTAGTTGCTGCCAGCTTTTCTTTTGGAAAAATCCAGCAACGATTGCATCATTCTAGCTAGGCTCCCACTTTCTGCCAGGGTGAGTGGCTGCCAAGGGAGGCCATTTGCCATGGGAAAAAGAAGTCCTTTCCCCAGGGTCTGGGTGTCAGATGAAAGGTGGCCTTTGGGGTTCTGAGGACTTGTAGGGTAGTACTTACTGGCTAGAGTAGAGGAAATGGATTCTATTTGAATATCTGTCCCACAGGTCCTGGTTGTCCTTGATGGGCTGCAGCTGTGAGCATTGAAGAGAACTGGGATAAAAGAGGGCAGCGTAGCCATTCAGGGAGAGCCTTGAAGGAGCCCTGAACTGGGAAAGAACAGCATGCAGAAGAAAGCGTCTGTGCTGTGAAGATCTGCAGCCATAAGAACACACCGAGGAGGTATGGACTTTAGCAATCTGAGAACAGCATGATGGGACTCTAGAGAAATAGAACAACAACAAGTGGCAGCTTTCGATTTGGAGCAATCCAGCAAAGCTTGCAAATTTCTTGCTGGGCACCACCCTCTTGGTCAGGGCGAGTGGCCAGAAATGGAGGCCATTTTCCATGGGGAAAACGAAGTCATTGGCCCAGGCTCTGGGTGTCAGATGACTGGTGGCATCTGGGGCTCTAAGGACTTGCAGGGTCCTAGTTGCTGGCAGCTTTCGTTCTGGAAGGATCCAGCAGAGTTTGTAGATTCCTGGCTTGGCACTGCCCTGCCTGCCAGGCCGAGTGGCCACAAATGAAGGCCATTTTCCATGGGAAAAACGAAGTCCTTTCCCCAGGGTCTCAGTAATATGTTCAAGGTGGCGTTTGAGGCTCTAAGTACTTCCAGGGCCCTAGTTGCTGGCAGCTTTTCTTTTGGAAAAATCCAGCAACGATTGCATCATTCTAGCTAGGCTCCCACTTTCTGCCAGGGTGAGTGGCTGCCAAGGGAGGCCATTTGCCATGGGAAAAAGAAGTCCTTTCCCCAGGGTCTGGGTGTCAGATGAAAGGTGGCCTTTGGGGTTCTGAGGACTTGTAGGGTAGTACTTACTGGCTAGAGTAGAGGAAATGGATTCTATTTGAATATCTGTCCCACAGGTCCTGGTTGTCCTTGATGGGCTGCAGCTGTGAGCATTGAAGAGAACTGGATAAAAGGGGGCGGCGTAGCCATTCAGGGAGAGCCTTGAAGGAGCCCTGAACTGGGAAAGAACAGCATGCAGAAGAAAGCGTCTGTGCTGTGAAGATCTGCAGCCATAAGAACACACCGAGGAGGTATGGACTTTAGCAATCTGAGAACAGCATGATGGGACTCTAGAGAAATAGAACAACAACAAGTGGCAGCTTTCGATTTGGAGCAATCCAGCAAAGCTTGCAAATTTCTTGCTGGGCACCACCCTCTTGGTCAGGGCGAGTGGCCAGAAATGGAGGCCATTTTCCATGGGGAAAACGAAGTCATTGGCCCAGGCTCTGGGTGTCAGATGACTGGTGGCATCTGGGGCTGTAAGGACTTGCAGGGTCCTAGTTGCTGGCAGCTTTCGTTCTGGAAGGATCCAGCAGAGTTTGTAGATTCCTGGCTTGGCACTGCCCTGCCTGCCAGGCCGAGTGGCCACAAATGAAGGCCATTTTCCATGGGAAAAACGAAGTCCTTTCCCCAGGGTCTCAGTAATATGTTCAAGGTGGCGTTTGAGGCTCTAAGTACTTCCAGGGCCCTAGTTGCTGGCAGCTTTTCTTTTGGAAAAATCCAGCAACGATTGCATCATTCTAGCTAGGCTCCCACTTTCTGCCAGGGTGAGTGGCTGCCAAGGGAGGCCATTTGCCATGGGAAAAAGAAGTCCTTTCCCCAGGGTCTGGGTGTCAGATGAAAGGTGGCCTTTGGGGTTCTGAGGACTTGTAGGGTAGTACTTACTGGCTAGAGTAGAGGAAATGGATTCTATTTGAATATCTGTCCCACAGGTCCTGGTTGTCCTTGATGGGCTGCAGCTGTGAGCATTGAAGAGAACTGGGATAAAAGGGGGCGGCGTAGCCATTCAGGGAGAGCCTTGAAGGAGCCCTGAACTGGGAAAGAACAGCATGCAGAAGAAAGCGTCTGTGCTGTGAAGATCTGCAGCCATAAGAACACACCGAGGAGGTATGGACTTTAGCAATCTGAGAACAGCATGATGGGACTCTAGAGAAATAGAACAACAACAAGTGGCAGCTTTAGATTTGGAGCAATCCAGCAAAGCTTGCAAATTTCTTGCTGGGCACCACCCTCTTGGTCAGGGCGAGTGGCCAGAAATGGAGGCAATTTTCCATGGGGAAAACGAAGTCATTGGCCCAGGCTCTGGGTGTCAGATGACTGGTGGCATCTGGGGCTCTAAGGACTTGCAGGGTCCTAGTTGCTGGCAGCTTTCGTTCTGGAAGGATCCAGCAGAGTTTGTAGATTCCTGGCTTGGCACTGCCCTGCCTGCCAGGCCAAGTGGCCACAAATGAAGGCCATTTTCCATGGGAAAAACGAAGTCCTTTCCCCAGGGTCTCAGTAATATGTTCAAGGTGGCGTTTGAGGCTCTAAGTACTTCCAGGGCCCTAGTTGCTGCCAGCTTTTCTTTTGGAAAAATCCAGCAACGATTGCATCATTCTAGCTAGGCTCCCACTTTCTGCCAGGGTGAGTGGCTGCCAAGGGAGGCCATTTGCCATGGGAAAAAGAAGTCCTTTCCCCAGGGTCTGGGTGTCAGATGAAAGGTGGCCTTTGGGGTTCTGAGGACTTGTAGGGTAGTACTTACTGGCTAGAGTAGAGGAAATGGATTCTATTTGAATATCTGTCCCACAGGTCCTGGTTGTCCTTGATGGGCTGCAGCTGTGAGCATTGAAGAGAACTGGGATAAAAGGGGGCAGCGTAGCCATTCAGGGAGAGCCTTGAAGGAGCCCTGAACTGGGAAAGAACAGCATGCAGAAGAAAGCGTCTGTGCTGTGAAGATCTGCAGCCATAAGAACACACCGAGGAGGTATGGACTTTAGCAATCTGAGAACAGCATGATGGGACTCTAGAGAAATAGAACAACAACAAGTGGCAGCTTTCGATTTGGAGCAATCCAGCAAAGCTTGCAAATTTCTTGCTGGGCACCACCCTCTTGGTCAGGGCGAGTGGCCAGAAATGGAGGCCATTTTCCATGGGGAAAACGAAGTCATTGGCCCAGGCTCTGGGTGTCAGATGACTGGTGGCATCTGGGGCTCTAAGGACTTGCAGGGTCCTAGTTGCTGGCAGCTTTCGTTCTGGAAGGATCCAGCAGAGTTTGTAGATTCCTGGCTTGGCACTGCCCTGCCTGCCAGGCCGAGTGGCCACAAATGAAGGCCATTTTCCATGGGAAAAACGAAGTCCTTTCCCCAGGGTCTCAGTAATATGTTCAAGGTGGCGTTTGAGGCTCTAAGTACTTCCAGGGCCCTAGTTGCTGGCAGCTTTTCTTTTGGAAAAATCCAGCAACGATTGCATCATTCTAGCTAGGCTCCCACTTTCTGCCAGGGTGAGTGGCTGCCAAGGGAGGCCATTTGCCATGGGAAAAAGAAGTCCTTTCCCCAGGGTCTGGGTGTCAGATGAAAGGTGGCCTTTGGGGTTCTGAGGACTTGTAGGGTAGTACTTACTGGCTAGAGTAGAGGAAATGGATTCTATTTGAATATCTGTCCCACAGGTCCTGGTTGTCCTTGATGGGCTGCAGCTGTGAGCATTGAAGAGAACTGGGATAAAAGGGGGCGGCGTAGCCATTCAGGGAGAGCCTTGAAGGAGCCCTGAACTGGGAAAGAACAGCATGCAGAAGAAAGCGTCTGTGCTGTGAAGATCTGCAGCCATAAGAACACACCGAGGAGGTATGGACTTTAGCAATCTGAGAACAGCATGATGGGACTCTAGAGAAATAGAACAACAACAAGTGGCAGCTTTCGATTTGGAGCAATCCAGCAAAGCTTGCAAATTTCTTGCTGGGCACCACCCTCTTGGTCAGGGCGAGTGGCCAGAAATGGAGGCCATTTTCCATGGGGAAAACGAAGTCATTGGCCCAGGCTCTGGGTGTCAGATGACTGGTGGCATCTGGGGCTCTAAGGACTTGCAGGGTCCTAGTTGCTGGCAGCTTTCGTTCTGGAAGGATCCAGCAGAGTTTGTAGATTCCTGGCTTGGCACTGCCCTGCCTGCCAGGCCAAGTGGCCAGAAATGAAGGCCATTTTCCATGGGAAAAACGAAGTCCTTTCCCCAGGGTCTCAGTAATATGTTCAAGGTGGCGTTTGAGGCTCTAAGTACTTCCAGGGCCCTAGTTGCTGCCAGCTTTTCTTTTGGAAAAATCCAGCAACGATTGCATCATTCTAGCTAGGCTCCCACTTTCTGCCAGGGTGAGTGGCTGCCAAGGGAGGCCATTTGCCATGGGAAAAAGAAGTCCTTTCCCCAGGGTCTGGGTGTCAGATGAAAGGTGGCCTTTGGGGTTCTGAGGACTTGTAGGGTAGTACTTACTGGCTAGAGTAGAGGAAATGGATTCTATTTGAATATCTGTCCCACAGGTCCTGGTTGTCCTTGATGGGCTGCAGCTGTGAGCATTGAAGAGAACTGGGATAAAAGGGGGCGGCGTAGCCATTCAGGGAGAGCCTTGAAGGAGCCCTGAACTGGGAAAGAACAGCATGCAGAAGAAAGCGTCTGTGCTGTGAAGATCTGCAGCCATAAGAACACACCGAGGAGGTATGGACTTTAGCAATCTGAGAACAGCATGATGGGACTCTAGAGAAATAGAACAACAACAAGTGGCAGCTTTCGATTTGGAGCAATCCAGCAAAGCTTGCAAATTTCTTGCTGGGCACCACCCTCTTGGTCAGGGCGAGTGGCCAGAAATGGAGGCCATTTTCCATGGGGAAAACGAAGTCATTGGCCCAGACTCTGGGTGTCAGATGACTGGTGGCATCTGGGGCTCTAAGGACTTGCAGGGTCCTAGTTGCTGGCAGCTTTCATTCTGGAAGGATCCAGCAGAGTTTGTAGATTCCTGGCTTGGCACTGCCCTGCCTGCCAGGCCGAGTGGCCACAAATGAAGGCCATTTTCCATGGGAAAAACGAAGTCCTTTCCCCAGGGTCTCAGTAATATGTTCAAGGTGGCGTTTGAGGCTCTAAGTACTTCCAGGGCCCTAGTTGCTGCCAGCTTTTCTTTTGGAAAAATCCAGCAACGATTGCATCATTCTAGCTAGGCTCCCACTTTCTGCCAGGGTGAGTGGCTGCCAAGGGAGGCCATTTGCCATGGGAAAAAGAAGTCCTTTCCCCAGGGTCTGGGTGTCAGATGAAAGGTGGCCTTTGGGGTTCTGAGGACTTGTAGGGTAGTACTTACTGGCTAGAGTAGAGGAAATGGATTCTATTTGAATATCTGTCCCACAGGTCCTGGTTGTCCTTGATGGGCTGCAGCTGTGAGCATTGAAGAGAACTGGGATAAAAGGGGGCGGCGTAGCCATTCAGGGAGAGCCTTGAAGGAGCCCTGAACTGGGAAAGAACAGCATGCAGAAGAAAGCGTCTGTGCTGTGAAGATCTGCAGCCATAAGAACACACCGAGGAGGTATGGACTTTAGCAATCTGAGAACAGCATGATGGGACTCTAGAGAAATAGAACAACAACAAGTGGCAGCTTTCGATTTGGAGCAATCCAGCAAAGCTTGCAAATTTCTTGCTGGGCACCACCCTCTTGGTCAGGGCGAGTGGCCAGAAATGGAGGCCATTTTCCATGGGGAAAACGAAGTCATTGGCCCAGGCTCTGGGTGTCAGATGACTGGTGGCATCTGGGGCTCTAAGGACTTGCAGGGTCCTAGTTGCTGGCAGCTTTCGTTCTGGAAGGATCCAGCAGAGTTTGTAGATTCCTGGCTTGGCACTGCCCTGCCTGCCAGGCCAAGTGGCCAGAAATGAAGGCCATTTTCCATGGGAAAAACGAAGTCCTTTCCCCAGGGTCTCAGTAATATGTTCAAGGTGGCGTTTGAGGCTCTAAGTACTTCCAGGGCCCTAGTTGCTGCCAGCTTTTCTTTTGGAAAAATCCAGCAACGATTGCATCATTCTAGCTAGGCTCCCACTTTCTGCCAGGGTGAGTGGCTGCCAAGGGAGGCCATTTGCCATGGGAAAAAGAAGTCCTTTCCCCAGGGTCTGGGTGTCAGATGAAAGGTGGCCTTTGGGGTTCTGAGGACTTGTAGGGTAGTACTTACTGGCTAGAGTAGAGGAAATGGATTCTATTTGAATATCTGTCCCACAGGTCCTGGTTGTCCTTGATGGGCTGCAGCTGTGAGCATTGAAGAGAACTGGGATAAAAGGGGGCGGCGTAGCCATTCAGGGAGAGCCTTGAAGGAGCCCTGAACTGGGAAAGAACAGCATGCAGAAGAAAGCGTCTGTGCTGTGAAGATCTGCAGCCATAAGAACACACCGAGGAGGTATGGACTTTAGCAATCTGAGAACAGCATGATGGGACTCTAGAGAAATAGAACAACAACAAGTGGCAGCTTTCGATTTGGAGCAATCCAGCAAAGCTTGCAAATTTCTTGCTGGGCACCACCCTCTTGGTCAGGGCGAGTGGCCAGAAATGGAGGCCATTTTCCATGGGGAAAACGAAGTCATTGGCCCAGGCTCTGGGTGTCAGATGACTGGTGGCATCTGGGGCTCTAAGGACTTGCAGGGTCCTAGTTGCTGGCAGCTTTCATTCTGGAAGGATCCAGCAGAGTTTGTAGATTCCTGGCTTGGCACTGCCCTGCCTGCCAGGCCGAGTGGCCACAAATGAAGGCCATTTTCCATGGGAAAAACGAAGTCCTTTCCCCAGGGTCTCAGTAATATGTTCAAGGTGGCGTTTGAGGCTCTAAGTACTTCCAGGGCCCTAGTTGCTGCCAGCTTTTCTTTTGGAAAAATCCAGCAACGATTGCATCATTCTAGCTAGGCTCCCACTTTCTGCCAGGGTGAGTGGCTGCCAAGGGAGGCCATTTGCCATGGGAAAAAGAAGTCCTTTCCCCAGGGTCTGGGTGTCAGATGAAAGGTGGCCTTTGGGGTTCTGAGGACTTGTAGGGTAGTACTTACTGGCTAGAGTAGAGGAAATGGATTCTATTTGAATATCTGTCCCACAGGTCCTGGTTGTCCTTGATGGGCTGCAGCTGTGAGCATTGAAGAGAACTGGGATAAAAGGGGGCGGCGTAGCCATTCAGGGAGAGCCTTGAAGGAGCCCTGAACTGGGAAAGAACAGCATGCAGAAGAAAGCGTCTGTGCTGTGAAGATCTGCAGCCATAAGAACACACCGAGGAGGTATGGACTTTAGCAATCTGAGAACAGCATGATGGGACTCTAGAGAAATAGAACAACAACAAGTGGCAGCTTTCGATTTGGAGCAATCCAGCAAAGCTTGCAAATTTCTTGCTGGGCACCACCCTCTTGGTCAGGGCGAGTGGCCAGAAATGGAGGCCATTTTCCATGGGGAAAACGAAGTCATTGGCCCAGGCTCTGGGTGTCAGATGACTGGTGGCATCTGGGGCTCTAAGGACTTGCAGGGTCCTAGTTGCTGGCAGCTTTCGTTCTGGAAGGATCCAGCAGAGTTTGTAGATTCCTGGCTTGGCACTGCCCTGCCTGCCAGGCCGAGTGGCCACAAATGAAGGCCATTTTCCATGGGAAAAACGAAGTCCTTTCCCCAGGGTCTCAGTAATATGTTCAAGGTGGCGTTTGAGGCTCTAAGTACTTCCAGGGCCCTAGTTGCTGCCAGCTTTTCTTTTGGAAAAATCCAGCAACGATTGCATCATTCTAGCTAGGCTCCCACTTTCTGCCAGGGTGAGTGGCTGCCAAGGGAGGCCATTTGCCATGGGAAAAAGAAGTCCTTTCCCCAGGGTCTGGGTGTCAGATGAAAGGTGGCCTTTGGGGTTCTGAGGACTTGTAGGGTAGTACTTACTGGCTAGAGTAGAGGAAATGGATTCTATTTGAATATCTGTCCCACAGGTCCTGGTTGTCCTTGATGGGCTGCAGCTGTGAGCATTGAAGAGAACTGGGATAAAAGGGGGCGGCGTAGCCATTCAGGGAGAGCCTTGAAGGAGCCCTGAACTGGGAAAGAACAGCATGCAGAAGAAAGCGTCTGTGCTGTGAAGATCTGCAGCCATAAGAACACACCGAGGAGGTATGGACTTTAGCAATCTGAGAACAGCATGATGGGACTCTAGAGAAATAGAACAACAACAAGTGGCAGCTTTCGATTTGGAGCAATCCAGCAAAGCTTGCAAATTTCTTGCTGGGCACCACCCTCTTGGTCAGGGCGAGTGGCCAGAAATGGAGGCCATTTTCCATGGGGAAAACGAAGTCATTGGCCCAGGCTCTGGGTGTCAGATGACTGGTGGCATCTGGGGCTCTAAGGACTTGCAGGGTCCTAGTTGCTGGCAGCTTTCGTTCTGGAAGGATCCAGCAGAGTTTGTAGATTCCTGGCTTGGCACTGCCCTGCCTGCCAGGCCAAGTGGCCAGAAATGAAGGCCATTTTCCATGGGAAAAACGAAGTCCTTTCCCCAGGGTCTCAGTAATATGTTCAAGGTGGCGTTTGAGGCTCTAAGTACTTCCAGGGCCCTAGTTGCTGCCAGCTTTTCTTTTGGAAAAATCCAGCAACGATTGCATCATTCTAGCTAGGCTCCCACTTTCTGCCAGGGTGAGTGGCTGCCAAGGGAGGCCATTTGCCATGGGAAAAAGAAGTCCTTTCCCCAGGGTCTGGGTGTCAGATGAAAGGTGGCCTTTGGGGTTCTGAGGACTTGTAGGGTAGTACTTACTGGCTAGAGTAGAGGAAATGGATTCTATTTGAATATCTGTCCCACAGGTCCTGGTTGTCCTTGATGGGCTGCAGCTGTGAGCATTGAAGAGAACTGGGATAAAAGGGGGCGGCGTAGCCATTCAGGGAGAGCCTTGAAGGAGCCCTGAACTGGGAAAGAACAGCATGCAGAAGAAAGCGTCTGTGCTGTGAAGATCTGCAGCCATAAGAACACACCGAGGAGGTATGGACTTTAGCAATCTGAGAACAGCATGATGGGACTCTAGAGAAATAGAACAACAACAAGTGGCAGCTTTCGATTTGGAGCAATCCAGCAAAGCTTGCAAATTTCTTGCTGGGCACCACCCTCTTGGTCAGGGCGAGTGGCCAGAAATGGAGGCCATTTTCCATGGGGAAAACGAAGTCATTGGCCCAGGCTCTGGGTGTCAGATGACTGGTGGCATCTGGGGCTCTAAGGACTTGCAGGGTCCTAGTTGCTGGCAGCTTTCATTCTGGAAGGATCCAGCAGAGTTTGTAGATTCCTGGCTTGGCACTGCCCTGCCTGCCAGGCCGAGTGGCCACAAATGAAGGCCATTTTCCATGGGAAAAACGAAGTCCTTTCCCCAGGGTCTCAGTAATATGTTCAAGGTGGCGTTTGAGGCTCTAAGTACTTCCAGGGCCCTAGTTGCTGCCAGCTTTTCTTTTGGAAAAATCCAGCAACGATTGCATCATTCTAGCTAGGCTCCCACTTTCTGCCAGGGTGAGTGGCTGCCAAGGGAGGCCATTTGCCATGGGAAAAAGAAGTCCTTTCCCCAGGGTCTGGGTGTCAGATGAAAGGTGGCCTTTGGGGTTCTGAGGACTTGTAGGGTAGTACTTACTGGCTAGAGTAGAGGAAATGGATTCTATTTGAATATCTGTCCCACAGGTCCTGGTTGTCCTTGATGGGCTGCAGCTGTGAGCATTGAAGAGAACTGGGATAAAAGGGGGCGGCGTAGCCATTCAGGGAGAGCCTTGAAGGAGCCCTGAACTGGGAAAGAACAGCATGCAGAAGAAAGCGTCTGTGCTGTGAAGATCTGCAGCCATAAGAACACACCGAGGAGGTATGGACTTTAGCAATCTGAGAACAGCATGATGGGACTCTAGAGAAATAGAACAACAACAAGTGGCAGCTTTCGATTTGGAGCAATCCAGCAAAGCTTGCAAATTTCTTGCTGGGCACCACCCTCTTGGTCAGGGCGAGTGGCCAGAAATGGAGGCCATTTTCCATGGGGAAAACGAAGTCATTGGCCCAGGCTCTGGGTGTCAGATGACTGGTGGCATCTGGGGCTCTAAGGACTTGCAGGGTCCTAGTTGCTGGCAGCTTTCGTTCTGGAAGGATCCAGCAGAGTTTGTAGATTCCTGGCTTGGCACTGCCCTGCCTGCCAGGCCGAGTGGCCACAAATGAAGGCCATTTTCCATGGGAAAAACGAAGTCCTTTCCCCAGGGTCTCAGTAATATGTTCAAGGTGGCGTTTGAGGCTCTAAGTACTTCCAGGGCCCTAGTTGCTGGCAGCTTTTCTTTTGGAAAAATCCAGCAACGATTGCATCATTCTAGCTAGGCTCCCACTTTCTGCCAGGGTGAGTGGCTGCCAAGGGAGGCCATTTGCCATGGGAAAAAGAAGTCCTTTCCCCAGGGTCTGGGTGTCAGATGAAAGGTGGCCTTTGGGGTTCTGAGGACTTGTAGGGTAGTACTTACTGGCTAGAGTAGAGGAAATGGATTCTATTTGAATATCTGTCCCACAGGTCCTGGTTGTCCTTGATGGGCTGCAGCTGTGAGCATTGAAGAGAACTGGGATAAAAGGGGGCGGCGTAGCCATTCAGGGAGAGCCTTGAAGGAGCCCTGAACTGGGAAAGAACAGCATGCAGAAGAAAGCGTCTGTGCTGTGAAGATCTGCAGCCATAAGAACACACCGAGGAGGTATGGACTTTAGCAATCTGAGAACAGCATGATGGGACTCTAGAGAAATAGAACAACAACAAGTGGCAGCTTTCGATTTGGAGCAATCCAGCAAAGCTTGCAAATTTCTTGCTGGGCACCACCCTCTTGGTCAGGGCGAGTGGCCAGAAATGGAGGCCATTTTCCATGGGGAAAACGAAGTCATTGGCCCAGACTCTGGGTGTCAGATGACTGGTGGCATCTGGGGCTCTAAGGACTTGCAGGGTCCTAGTTGCTGGCAGCTTTCATTCTGGAAGGATCCAGCAGAGTTTGTAGATTCCTGGCTTGGCACTGCCCTGCCTGCCAGGCCGAGTGGCCAGAAATGAAGGCCATTTTCCATGGGAAAAACGAAGTCCTTTCCCCAGGGTCTCAGTAATATGTTCAAGGTGGCGTTTGAGGCTCTAAGTACTTCCAGGGCCCTAGTTGCTGCCAGCTTTTCTTTTGGAAAAATCCAGCAACGATTGCATCATTCTAGCTAGGCTCCCACTTTCTGCCAGGGTGAGTGGCTGCCAAGGGAGGCCATTTGCCATGGGAAAAAGAAGTCCTTTCCCCAGGGTCTGGGTGTCAGATGAAAGGTGGCCTTTGGGGTTCTGAGGACTTGTAGGGTAGTACTTACTGGCTAGAGTAGAGGAAATGGATTCTATTTGAATATCTGTCCCACAGGTCCTGGTTGTCCTTGATGGGCTGCAGCTGTGAGCATTGAAGAGAACTGGGATAAAAGGGGGCGGCGTAGCCATTCAGGGAGAGCCTTGAAGGAGCCCTGAACTGGGAAAGAACAGCATGCAGAAGAAAGCGTCTGTGCTGTGAAGATCTGCAGCCATAAGAACACACCGAGGAGGTATGGACTTTAGCAATCTGAGAACAGCATGATGGGACTCTAGAGAAATAGAACAACAACAAGTGGCAGCTTTCGATTTGGAGCAATCCAGCAAAGCTTGCAAATTTCTTGCTGGGCACCACCCTCTTGGTCAGGGCGAGTGGCCAGAAATGGAGGCCATTTTCCATGGGGAAAACGAAGTCATTGGCCCAGGCTCTGGGTGTCAGATGACTGGTGGCATCTGGGGCTCTAAGGACTTGCAGGGTCCTAGTTGCTGGCAGCTTTCGTTCTGGAAGGATCCAGCAGAGTTTGTAGATTCCTGGCTTGGCACTGCCCTGCCTGCCAGGCCAAGTGGCCAGAAATGAAGGCCATTTTCCATGGGAAAAACGAAGTCCTTTCCCCAGGGTCTCAGTAATATGTTCAAGGTGGCGTTTGAGGCTCTAAGTACTTCCAGGGCCCTAGTTGCTGCCAGCTTTTCTTTTGGAAAAATCCAGCAACGATTGCATCATTCTAGCTAGGCTCCCACTTTCTGCCAGGGTGAGTGGCTGCCAAGGGAGGCCATTTGCCATGGGAAAAAGAAGTCCTTTCCCCAGGGTCTGGGTGTCAGATGAAAGGTGGCCTTTGGGGTTCTGAGGACTTGTAGGGTAGTACTTACTGGCTAGAGTAGAGGAAATGGATTCTATTTGAATATCTGTCCCACAGGTCCTGGTTGTCCTTGATGGGCTGCAGCTGTGAGCATTGAAGAGAACTGGGATAAAAGGGGGCGGCGTAGCCATTCAGGGAGAGCCTTGAAGGAGCCCTGAACTGGGAAAGAACAGCATGCAGAAGAAAGCGTCTGTGCTGTGAAGATCTGCAGCCATAAGAACACACCGAGGAGGTATGGACTTTAGCAATCTGAGAACAGCATGATGGGACTCTAGAGAAATAGAACAACAACAAGTGGCAGCTTTCGATTTGGAGCAATCCAGCAAAGCTTGCAAATTTCTTGCTGGGCACCACCCTCTTGGTCAGGGCGAGTGGCCAGAAATGGAGGCCATTTTCCATGGGGAAAACGAAGTCATTGGCCCAGGCTCTGGGTGTCAGATGACTGGTGGCATCTGGGGCTCTAAGGACTTGCAGGGTCCTAGTTGCTGGCAGCTTTCATTCTGGAAGGATCCAGCAGAGTTTGTAGATTCCTGGCTTGGCACTGCCCTGCCTGCCAGGCCGAGTGGCCACAAATGAAGGCCATTTTCCATGGGAAAAACGAAGTCCTTTCCCCAGGGTCTCAGTAATATGTTCAAGGTGGCGTTTGAGGCTCTAAGTACTTCCAGGGCCCTAGTTGCTGCCAGCTTTTCTTTTGGAAAAATCCAGCAACGATTGCATCATTCTAGCTAGGCTCCCACTTTCTGCCAGGGTGAGTGGCTGCCAAGGGAGGCCATTTGCCATGGGAAAAAGAAGTCCTTTCCCCAGGGTCTGGGTGTCAGATGAAAGGTGGCCTTTGGGGTTCTGAGGACTTGTAGGGTAGTACTTACTGGCTAGAGTAGAGGAAATGGATTCTATTTGAATATCTGTCCCACAGGTCCTGGTTGTCCTTGATGGGCTGCAGCTGTGAGCATTGAAGAGAACTGGGATAAAAGGGGGCGGCGTAGCCATTCAGGGAGAGCCTTGAAGGAGCCCTGAACTGGGAAAGAACAGCATGCAGAAGAAAGCGTCTGTGCTGTGAAGATCTGCAGCCATAAGAACACACCGAGGAGGTATGGACTTTAGCAATCTGAGAACAGCATGATGGGACTCTAGAGAAATAGAACAACAACAAGTGGCAGCTTTCGATTTGGAGCAATCCAGCAAAGCTTGCAAATTTCTTGCTGGGCACCACCCTCTTGGTCAGGGCGAGTGGCCAGAAATGGAGGCCATTTTCCATGGGGAAAACGAAGTCATTGGCCCAGGCTCTGGGTGTCAGATGACTGGTGGCATCTGGGGCTCTAAGGACTTGCAGGGTCCTAGTTGCTGGCAGCTTTCGTTCTGGAAGGATCCAGCAGAGTTTGTAGATTCCTGGCTTGGCACTGCCCTGCCTGCCAGGCCGAGTGGCCACAAATGAAGGCCATTTTCCATGGGAAAAACGAAGTCCTTTCCCCAGGGTCTCAGTAATATGTTCAAGGTGGCGTTTGAGGCTCTAAGTACTTCCAGGGCCCTAGTTGCTGCCAGCTTTTCTTTTGGAAAAATCCAGCAACGATTGCATCATTCTAGCTAGGCTCCCACTTTCTGCCAGGGTGAGTGGCTGCCAAGGGAGGCCATTTGCCATGGGAAAAAGAAGTCCTTTCCCCAGGGTCTGGGTGTCAGATGAAAGGTGGCCTTTGGGGTTCTGAGGACTTGTAGGGTAGTACTTACTGGCTAGAGTAGAGGAAATGGATTCTATTTGAATATCTGTCCCACAGGTCCTGGTTGTCCTTGATGGGCTGCAGCTGTGAGCATTGAAGAGAACTGGGATAAAAGGGGGCGGCGTAGCCATTCAGGGAGAGCCTTGAAGGAGCCCTGAACTGGGAAAGAACAGCATGCAGAAGAAAGCGTCTGTGCTGTGAAGATCTGCAGCCATAAGAACACACCGAGGAGGTATGGACTTTAGCAATCTGAGAACAGCATGATGGGACTCTAGAGAAATAGAACAACAACAAGTGGCAGCTTTCGATTTGGAGCAATCCAGCAAAGCTTGCAAATTTCTTGCTGGGCACCACCCTCTTGGTCAGGGCGAGTGGCCAGAAATGGAGGCCATTTTCCATGGGGAAAACGAAGTCATTGGCCCAGGCTCTGGGTGTCAGATGACTGGTGGCATCTGGGGCTCTAAGGACTTGCAGGGTCCTAGTTGCTGGCAGCTTTCGTTCTGGAAGGATCCAGCAGAGTTTGTAGATTCCTGGCTTGGCACTGCCCTGCCTGCCAGGCCAAGTGGCCAGAAATGAAGGCCATTTTCCATGGGAAAAACGAAGTCCTTTCCCCAGGGTCTCAGTAATATGTTCAAGGTGGCGTTTGAGGCTCTAAGTACTTCCAGGGCCCTAGTTGCTGCCAGCTTTTCTTTTGGAAAAATCCAGCAACGATTGCATCATTCTAGCTAGGCTCCCACTTTCTGCCAGGGTGAGTGGCTGCCAAGGGAGGCCATTTGCCATGGGAAAAAGAAGTCCTTTCCCCAGGGTCTGGGTGTCAGATGAAAGGTGGCCTTTGGGGTTCTGAGGACTTGTAGGGTAGTACTTACTGGCTAGAGTAGAGGAAATGGATTCTATTTGAATATCTGTCCCACAGGTCCTGGTTGTCCTTGATGGGCTGCAGCTGTGAGCATTGAAGAGAACTGGGATAAAAGGGGGCGGCGTAGCCATTCAGGGAGAGCCTTGAAGGAGCCCTGAACTGGGAAAGAACAGCATGCAGAAGAAAGCGTCTGTGCTGTGAAGATCTGCAGCCATAAGAACACACCGAGGAGGTATGGACTTTAGCAATCTGAGAACAGCATGATGGGACTCTAGAGAAATAGAACAACAACAAGTGGCAGCTTTCGATTTGGAGCAATCCAGCAAAGCTTGCAAATTTCTTGCTGGGCACCACCCTCTTGGTCAGGGCGAGTGGCCAGAAATGGAGGCCATTTTCCATGGGGAAAACGAAGTCATTGGCCCAGGCTCTGGGTGTCAGATGACTGGTGGCATCTGGGGCTCTAAGGACTTGCAGGGTCCTAGTTGCTGGCAGCTTTCATTCTGGAAGGATCCAGCAGAGTTTGTAGATTCCTGGCTTGGCACTGCCCTGCCTGCCAGGCCGAGTGGCCACAAATGAAGGCCATTTTCCATGGGAAAAACGAAGTCCTTTCCCCAGGGTCTCAGTAATATGTTCAAGGTGGCGTTTGAGGCTCTAAGTACTTCCAGGGCCCTAGTTGCTGCCAGCTTTTCTTTTGGAAAAATCCAGCAACGATTGCATCATTCTAGCTAGGCTCCCACTTTCTGCCAGGGTGAGTGGCTGCCAAGGGAGGCCATTTGCCATGGGAAAAAGAAGTCCTTTCCCCAGGGTCTGGGTGTCAGATGAAAGGTGGCCTTTGGGGTTCTGAGGACTTGTAGGGTAGTACTTACTGGCTAGAGTAGAGGAAATGGATTCTATTTGAATATCTGTCCCACAGGTCCTGGTTGTCCTTGATGGGCTGCAGCTGTGAGCATTGAAGAGAACTGGGATAAAAGGGGGCGGCGTAGCCATTCAGGGAGAGCCTTGAAGGAGCCCTGAACTGGGAAAGAACAGCATGCAGAAGAAAGCGTCTGTGCTGTGAAGATCTGCAGCCATAAGAACACACCGAGGAGGTATGGACTTTAGCAATCTGAGAACAGCATGATGGGACTCTAGAGAAATAGAACAACAACAAGTGGCAGCTTTCGATTTGGAGCAATCCAGCAAAGCTTGCAAATTTCTTGCTGGGCACCACCCTCTTGGTCAGGGCGAGTGGCCAGAAATGGAGGCCATTTTCCATGGGGAAAACGAAGTCATTGGCCCAGGCTCTGGGTGTCAGATGACTGGTGGCATCTGGGGCTCTAAGGACTTGCAGGGTCCTAGTTGCTGGCAGCTTTCGTTCTGGAAGGATCCAGCAGAGTTTGTAGATTCCTGGCTTGGCACTGCCCTGCCTGCCAGGCCGAGTGGCCACAAATGAAGGCCATTTTCCATGGGAAAAACGAAGTCCTTTCCCCAGGGTCTCAGTAATATGTTCAAGGTGGCGTTTGAGGCTCTAAGTACTTCCAGGGCCCTAGTTGCTGGCAGCTTTTCTTTTGGAAAAATCCAGCAACGATTGCATCATTCTAGCTAGGCTCCCACTTTCTGCCAGGGTGAGTGGCTGCCAAGGGAGGCCATTTGCCATGGGAAAAAGAAGTCCTTTCCCCAGGGTCTGGGTGTCAGATGAAAGGTGGCCTTTGGGGTTCTGAGGACTTGTAGGGTAGTACTTACTGGCTAGAGTAGAGGAAATGGATTCTATTTGAATATCTGTCCCACAGGTCCTGGTTGTCCTTGATGGGCTGCAGCTGTGAGCATTGAAGAGAACTGGGATAAAAGGGGGCGGCGTAGCCATTCAGGGAGAGCCTTGAAGGAGCCCTGAACTGGGAAAGAACAGCATGCAGAAGAAAGCGTCTGTGCTGTGAAGATCTGCAGCCATAAGAACACACCGAGGAGGTATGGACTTTAGCAATCTGAGAACAGCATGATGGGACTCTAGAGAAATAGAACAACAACAAGTGGCAGCTTTCGATTTGGAGCAATCCAGCAAAGCTTGCAAATTTCTTGCTGGGCACCACCCTCTTGGTCAGGGCGAGTGGCCAGAAATGGAGGCCATTTTCCATGGGGAAAACGAAGTCATTGGCCCAGGCTCTGGGTGTCAGATGACTGGTGGCATCTGGGGCTCTAAGGACTTGCAGGGTCCTAGTTGCTGGCAGCTTTCGTTCTGGAAGGATCCAGCAGAGTTTGTAGATTCCTGGCTTGGCACTGCCCTGCCTGCCAGGCCGAGTGGCCAGAAATGAAGGCCATTTTCCATGGGAAAAACGAAGTCCTTTCCCCAGGGTCTCAGTAATATGTTCAAGGTGGCGTTTGAGGCTCTAAGTACTTCCAGGGCCCTAGTTGCTGGCAGCTTTTCTTTTGGAAAAATCCAGCAACGATTGCATCATTCTAGCTAGGCTCCCACTTTCTGCCAGGGTGAGTGGCTGCCAAGGGAGGCCATTTGCCATGGGAAAAAGAAGTCCTTTCCCCAGGGTCTGGGTGTCAGATGAAAGGTGGCCTTTGGGGTTCTGAGGACTTGTAGGGTAGTACTTACTGGCTAGAGTAGAGGAAATGGATTCTATTTGAATATCTGTCCCACAGGTCCTGGTTGTCCTTGATGGGCTGCAGCTGTGAGCATTGAAGAGAACTGGGATAAAAGGGGGCGGCGTAGCCATTCAGGGAGAGCCTTGAAGGAGCCCTGAACTGGGAAAGAACAGCATGCAGAAGAAAGCGTCTGTGCTGTGAAGATCTGCAGCCATAAGAACACACCGAGGAGGTATGGACTTTAGCAATCTGAGAACAGCATGATGGGACTCTAGAGAAATAGAACAACAACAAGTGGCAGCTTTCGATTTGGAGCAATCCAGCAAAGCTTGCAAATTTCTTGCTGGGCACCACCCTCTTGGTCAGGGCGAGTGGCCAGAAATGGAGGCCATTTTCCATGGGGAAAACGAAGTCATTGGCCCAGGCTCTGGGTGTCAGATGACTGGTGGCATCTGGGGCTCTAAGGACTTGCAGGGTCCTAGTTGCTGGCAGCTTTCGTTCTGGAAGGATCCAGCAGAGTTTGTAGATTCCTGGCTTGGCACTGCCCTGCCTGCCAGGCCGAGTGGCCAGAAATGAAGGCCATTTTCCATGGGAAAAACGAAGTCCTTTCCCCAGGGTCTCAGTAATATGTTCAAGGTGGCGTTTGAGGCTCTAAGTACTTCCAGGGCCCTAGTTGCTGGCAGCTTTTCTTTTGGAAAAATCCAGCAACGATTGCATCATTCTAGCTAGGCTCCCACTTTCTGCCAGGGTGAGTGGCTGCCAAGGGAGGCCATTTGCCATGGGAAAAAGAAGTCCTTTCCCCAGGGTCTGGGTGTCAGATGAAAGGTGGCCTTTGGGGTTCTGAGGACTTGTAGGGTAGTACTTACTGGCTAGAGTAGAGGAAATGGATTCTATTTGAATATCTGTCCCACAGGTCCTGGTTGTCCTTGATGGGCTGCAGCTGTGAGCATTGAAGAGAACTGGGATAAAAGGGGGCGGCGTAGCCATTCAGGGAGAGCCTTGAAGGAGCCCTGAACTGGGAAAGAACAGCATGCAGAAGAAAGCGTCTGTGCTGTGAAGATCTGCAGCCATAAGAACACACCGAGGAGGTATGGACTTTAGCAATCTGAGAACAGCATGATGGGACTCTAGAGAAATAGAACAACAACAAGTGGCAGCTTTCGATTTGGAGCAATCCAGCAAAGCTTGCAAATTTCTTGCTGGGCACCACCCTCTTGGTCAGGGCGAGTGGCCAGAAATGGAGGCCATTTTCCATGGGGAAAACGAAGTCATTGGCCCAGGCTCTGGGTGTCAGATGACAGGTGGCATCTGGGGCTGTAAGGACTTGCAGGGTCCTAGTTGCTGGCAGCTTTCGTTCTGGAAGGATCCAGCAGAGTTTGTAGATTCCTGGCTTGGCACTGCCCTGCCTGCCAGGCCGAGTGGCCACAAATGAAGGCCATTTTCCATGGGAAAAACGAAGTCCTTTCCCCAGGGTCTCAGTAATATGTTCAAGGTGGCGTTTGAGGCTCTAAGTACTTCCAGGGCCCTAGTTGCTGCCAGCTTTTCTTTTGGAAAAATCCAGCAACGATTGCATCATTCTAGCTAGGCTCCCACTTTCTGCCAGGGTGAGTGGCTGCCAAGGGAGGCCATTTGCCATGGGAAAAAGAAGTCCTTTCCCCAGGGTCTGGGTGTCAGATGAAAGGTGGCCTTTGGGGTTCTGAGGACTTGTAGGGTAGTACTTACTGGCTAGAGTAGAGGAAATGGATTCTATTTGAATATCTGTCCCACAGGTCCTGGTTGTCCTTGATGGGCTGCAGCTGTGAGCATTGAAGAGAACTGGGATAAAAGAGGGCAGCGTAGCCATTCAGGGAGAGCCTTGAAGGAGCCCTGAACTGGGAAAGAACAGCATGCAGAAGAAAGCGTCTGTGCTGTGAAGATCTGCAGCCATAAGAACACACCGAGGAGGTATGGACTTTAGCAATCTGAGAACAGCATGATGGGACTCTAGAGAAATAGAACAACAACAAGTGGCAGCTTTCGATTTGGAGCAATCCAGCAAAGCTTGCAAATTTCTTGCTGGGCACCACCCTCTTGGTCAGGGCGAGTGGCCAGAAATGGAGGCCATTTTCCATGGGGAAAACGAAGTCATTGGCCCAGGCTCTGGGTGTCAGATGACTGGTGGCATCTGGGGCTCTAAGGACTTGCAGGGTCCTAGTTGCTGGCAGCTTTCGTTCTGGAAGGATCCAGCAGAGTTTGTAGATTCCTGGCTTGGCACTGCCCTGCCTGCCAGGCCGAGTGGCCACAAATGAAGGCCATTTTCCATGGGAAAAACGAAGTCCTTTCCCCAGGGTCTCAGTAATATGTTCAAGGTGGCGTTTGAGGCTCTAAGTACTTCCAGGGCCCTAGTTGCTGGCAGCTTTTCTTTTGGAAAAATCCAGCAACGATTGCATCATTCTAGCTAGGCTCCCACTTTCTGCCAGGGTGAGTGGCTGCCAAGGGAGGCCATTTGCCATGGGAAAAAGAAGTCCTTTCCCCAGGGTCTGGGTGTCAGATGAAAGGTGGCCTTTGGGGTTCTGAGGACTTGTAGGGTAGTACTTACTGGCTAGAGTAGAGGAAATGGATTCTATTTGAATATCTGTCCCACAGGTCCTGGTTGTCCTTGATGGGCTGCAGCTGTGAGCATTGAAGAGAACTGGGATAAAAGGGGGCGGCGTAGCCATTCAGGGAGAGCCTTGAAGGAGCCCTGAACTGGGAAAGAACAGCATGCAGAAGAAAGCGTCTGTGCTGTGAAGATCTGCAGCCATAAGAACACACCGAGGAGGTATGGACTTTAGCAATCTGAGAACAGCATGATGGGACTCTAGAGAAATAGAACAACAACAAGTGGCAGCTTTCGATTTGGAGCAATCCAGCAAAGCTTGCAAATTTCTTGCTGGGCACCACCCTCTTGGTCAGGGCGAGTGGCCAGAAATGGAGGCCATTTTCCATGGGGAAAACGAAGTCATTGGCCCAGGCTCTGGGTGTCAGATGACTGGTGGCATCTGGGGCTCTAAGGACTTGCAGGGTCCTAGTTGCTGGCAGCTTTCGTTCTGGAAGGATCCAGCAGAGTTTGTAGATTCCTGGCTTGGCACTGCCCTGCCTGCCAGGCCGAGTGGCCACAAATGAAGGCCATTTTCCATGGGAAAAACGAAGTCCTTTCCCCAGGGTCTCAGTAATATGTTCAAGGTGGCGTTTGAGGCTCTAAGTACTTCCAGGGCCCTAGTTGCTGGCAGCTTTTCTTTTGGAAAAATCCAGCAACGATTGCATCATTCTAGCTAGGCTCCCACTTTCTGCCAGGGTGAGTGGCTGCCAAGGGAGGCCATTTGCCATGGGAAAAAGAAGTCCTTTCCCCAGGGTCTGGGTGTCAGATGAAAGGTGGCCTTTGGGGTTCTGAGGACTTGTAGGGTAGTACTTACTGGCTAGAGTAGAGGAAATGGATTCTATTTGAATATCTGTCCCACAGGTCCTGGTTGTCCTTGATGGGCTGCAGCTGTGAGCATTGAAGAGAACTGGGATAAAAGGGGGCGGCGTAGCCATTCAGGGAGAGCCTTGAAGGAGCCCTGAACTGGGAAAGAACAGCATGCAGAAGAAAGCGTCTGTGCTGTGAAGATCTGCAGCCATAAGAACACACCGAGGAGGTATGGACTTTAGCAATCTGAGAACAGCATGATGGGACTCTAGAGAAATAGAACAACAACAAGTGGCAGCTTTCGATTTGGAGCAATCCAGCAAAGCTTGCAAATTTCTTGCTGGGCACCACCCTCTTGGTCAGGGCGAGTGGCCAGAAATGGAGGCAATTTTCCATGGGGAAAACGAAGTCATTGGCCCAGGCTCTGGGTGTCAGATGACTGGTGGCATCTGGGGCTCTAAGGACTTGCAGGGTCCTAGTTGCTGGCAGCTTTCGTTCTGGAAGGATCCAGCAGAGTTTGTAGATTCCTGGCTTGGCACTGCCCTGCCTGCCAGGCCAAGTGGCCACAAATGAAGGCCATTTTCCATGGGAAAAACGAAGTCCTTTCCCCAGGGTCTCAGTAATATGTTCAAGGTGGCGTTTGAGGCTCTAAGTACTTCCAGGGCCCTAGTTGCTGCCAGCTTTTCTTTTGGAAAAATCCAGCAACGATTGCATCATTCTAGCTAGGCTCCCACTTTCTGCCAGGGTGAGTGGCTGCCAAGGGAGGCCATTTGCCATGGGAAAAAGAAGTCCTTTCCCCAGGGTCTGGGTGTCAGATGAAAGGTGGCCTTTGGGGTTCTGAGGACTTGTAGGGTAGTACTTACTGGCTAGAGTAGAGGAAATGGATTCTATTTGAATATCTGTCCCACAGGTCCTGGTTGTCCTTGATGGGCTGCAGCTGTGAGCATTGAAGAGAACTGGGATAAAAGGGGGCAGCGTAGCCATTCAGGGAGAGCCTTGAAGGAGCCCTGAACTGGGAAAGAACAGCATGCAGAAGAAAGCGTCTGTGCTGTGAAGATCTGCAGCCATAAGAACACACCGAGGAGGTATGGACTTTAGCAATCTGAGAACAGCATGATGGGACTCTAGAGAAATAGAACAACAACAAGTGGCAGCTTTCGATTTGGAGCAATCCAGCAAAGCTTGCAAATTTCTTGCTGGGCACCACCCTCTTGGTCAGGGCGAGTGGCCAGAAATGGAGGCCATTTTCCATGGGGAAAACGAAGTCATTGGCCCAGGCTCTGGGTGTCAGATGACTGGTGGCATCTGGGGCTCTAAGGACTTGCAGGGTCCTAGTTGCTGGCAGCTTTCGTTCTGGAAGGATCCAGCAGAGTTTGTAGATTCCTGGCTTGGCACTGCCCTGCCTGCCAGGCCGAGTGGCCAGAAATGAAGGCCATTTTCCATGGGAAAAACGAAGTCCTTTCCCCAGGGTCTCAGTAATATGTTCAAGGTGGCGTTTGAGGCTCTAAGTACTTCCAGGGCCCTAGTTGCTGGCAGCTTTTCTTTTGGAAAAATCCAGCAACGATTGCATCATTCTAGCTAGGCTCCCACTTTCTGCCAGGGTGAGTGGCTGCCAAGGGAGGCCATTTGCCATGGGAAAAAGAAGTCCTTTCCCCAGGGTCTGGGTGTCAGATGAAAGGTGGCCTTTGGGGTTCTGAGGACTTGTAGGGTAGTACTTACTGGCTAGAGTAGAGGAAATGGATTCTATTTGAATATCTGTCCCACAGGTCCTGGTTGTCCTTGATGGGCTGCAGCTGTGAGCATTGAAGAGAACTGGGATAAAAGGGGGCGGCGTAGCCATTCAGGGAGAGCCTTGAAGGAGCCCTGAACTGGGAAAGAACAGCATGCAGAAGAAAGCGTCTGTGCTGTGAAGATCTGCAGCCATAAGAACACACCGAGGAGGTATGGACTTTAGCAATCTGAGAACAGCATGATGGGACTCTAGAGAAATAGAACAACAACAAGTGGCAGCTTTCGATTTGGAGCAATCCAGCAAAGCTTGCAAATTTCTTGCTGGGCACCACCCTCTTGGTCAGGGCGAGTGGCCAGAAATGGAGGCCATTTTCCATGGGGAAAACGAAGTCATTGGCCCAGGCTCTGGGTGTCAGATGACTGGTGGCATCTGGGGCTCTAAGGACTTGCAGGGTCCTAGTTGCTGGCAGCTTTCGTTCTGGAAGGATCCAGCAGAGTTTGTAGATTCCTGGCTTGGCACTGCCCTGCCTGCCAGGCCAAGTGGCCAGAAATGAAGGCCATTTTCCATGGGAAAAACGAAGTCCTTTCCCCAGGGTCTCAGTAATATGTTCAAGGTGGCGTTTGAGGCTCTAAGTACTTCCAGGGCCCTAGTTGCTGCCAGCTTTTCTTTTGGAAAAATCCAGCAACGATTGCATCATTCTAGCTAGGCTCCCACTTTCTGCCAGGGTGAGTGGCTGCCAAGGGAGGCCATTTGCCATGGGAAAAAGAAGTCCTTTCCCCAGGGTCTGGGTGTCAGATGAAAGGTGGCCTTTGGGGTTCTGAGGACTTGTAGGGTAGTACTTACTGGCTAGAGTAGAGGAAATGGATTCTATTTGAATATCTGTCCCACAGGTCCTGGTTGTCCTTGATGGGCTGCAGCTGTGAGCATTGAAGAGAACTGGGATAAAAGGGGGCGGCGTAGCCATTCAGGGAGAGCCTTGAAGGAGCCCTGAACTGGGAAAGAACAGCATGCAGAAGAAAGCGTCTGTGCTGTGAAGATCTGCAGCCATAAGAACACACCGAGGAGGTATGGACTTTAGCAATCTGAGAACAGCATGATGGGACTCTAGAGAAATAGAACAACAACAAGTGGCAGCTTTCGATTTGGAGCAATCCAGCAAAGCTTGCAAATTTCTTGCTGGGCACCACCCTCTTGGTCAGGGCGAGTGGCCAGAAATGGAGGCCATTTTCCATGGGGAAAACGAAGTCATTGGCCCAGACTCTGGGTGTCAGATGACTGGTGGCATCTGGGGCTCTAAGGACTTGCAGGGTCCTAGTTGCTGGCAGCTTTCATTCTGGAAGGATCCAGCAGAGTTTGTAGATTCCTGGCTTGGCACTGCCCTGCCTGCCAGGCCGAGTGGCCACAAATGAAGGCCATTTTCCATGGGAAAAACGAAGTCCTTTCCCCAGGGTCTCAGTAATATGTTCAAGGTGGCGTTTGAGGCTCTAAGTACTTCCAGGGCCCTAGTTGCTGCCAGCTTTTCTTTTGGAAAAATCCAGCAACGATTGCATCATTCTAGCTAGGCTCCCACTTTCTGCCAGGGTGAGTGGCTGCCAAGGGAGGCCATTTGCCATGGGAAAAAGAAGTCCTTTCCCCAGGGTCTGGGTGTCAGATGAAAGGTGGCCTTTGGGGTTCTGAGGACTTGTAGGGTAGTACTTACTGGCTAGAGTAGAGGAAATGGATTCTATTTGAATATCTGTCCCACAGGTCCTGGTTGTCCTTGATGGGCTGCAGCTGTGAGCATTGAAGAGAACTGGGATAAAAGGGGGCGGCGTAGCCATTCAGGGAGAGCCTTGAAGGAGCCCTGAACTGGGAAAGAACAGCATGCAGAAGAAAGCGTCTGTGCTGTGAAGATCTGCAGCCATAAGAACACACCGAGGAGGTATGGACTTTAGCAATCTGAGAACAGCATGATGGGACTCTAGAGAAATAGAACAACAACAAGTGGCAGCTTTCGATTTGGAGCAATCCAGCAAAGCTTGCAAATTTCTTGCTGGGCACCACCCTCTTGGTCAGGGCGAGTGGCCAGAAATGGAGGCCATTTTCCATGGGGAAAACGAAGTCATTGGCCCAGGCTCTGGGTGTCAGATGACTGGTGGCATCTGGGGCTCTAAGGACTTGCAGGGTCCTAGTTGCTGGCAGCTTTCGTTCTGGAAGGATCCAGCAGAGTTTGTAGATTCCTGGCTTGGCACTGCCCTGCCTGCCAGGCCAAGTGGCCAGAAATGAAGGCCATTTTCCATGGGAAAAACGAAGTCCTTTCCCCAGGGTCTCAGTAATATGTTCAAGGTGGCGTTTGAGGCTCTAAGTACTTCCAGGGCCCTAGTTGCTGCCAGCTTTTCTTTTGGAAAAATCCAGCAACGATTGCATCATTCTAGCTAGGCTCCCACTTTCTGCCAGGGTGAGTGGCTGCCAAGGGAGGCCATTTGCCATGGGAAAAAGAAGTCCTTTCCCCAGGGTCTGGGTGTCAGATGAAAGGTGGCCTTTGGGGTTCTGAGGACTTGTAGGGTAGTACTTACTGGCTAGAGTAGAGGAAATGGATTCTATTTGAATATCTGTCCCACAGGTCCTGGTTGTCCTTGATGGGCTGCAGCTGTGAGCATTGAAGAGAACTGGGATAAAAGGGGGCGGCGTAGCCATTCAGGGAGAGCCTTGAAGGAGCCCTGAACTGGGAAAGAACAGCATGCAGAAGAAAGCGTCTGTGCTGTGAAGATCTGCAGCCATAAGAACACACCGAGGAGGTATGGACTTTAGCAATCTGAGAACAGCATGATGGGACTCTAGAGAAATAGAACAACAACAAGTGGCAGCTTTCGATTTGGAGCAATCCAGCAAAGCTTGCAAATTTCTTGCTGGGCACCACCCTCTTGGTCAGGGCGAGTGGCCAGAAATGGAGGCCATTTTCCATGGGGAAAACGAAGTCATTGGCCCAGGCTCTGGGTGTCAGATGACTGGTGGCATCTGGGGCTCTAAGGACTTGCAGGGTCCTAGTTGCTGGCAGCTTTCATTCTGGAAGGATCCAGCAGAGTTTGTAGATTCCTGGCTTGGCACTGCCCTGCCTGCCAGGCCGAGTGGCCACAAATGAAGGCCATTTTCCATGGGAAAAACGAAGTCCTTTCCCCAGGGTCTCAGTAATATGTTCAAGGTGGCGTTTGAGGCTCTAAGTACTTCCAGGGCCCTAGTTGCTGCCAGCTTTTCTTTTGGAAAAATCCAGCAACGATTGCATCATTCTAGCTAGGCTCCCACTTTCTGCCAGGGTGAGTGGCTGCCAAGGGAGGCCATTTGCCATGGGAAAAAGAAGTCCTTTCCCCAGGGTCTGGGTGTCAGATGAAAGGTGGCCTTTGGGGTTCTGAGGACTTGTAGGGTAGTACTTACTGGCTAGAGTAGAGGAAATGGATTCTATTTGAATATCTGTCCCACAGGTCCTGGTTGTCCTTGATGGGCTGCAGCTGTGAGCATTGAAGAGAACTGGGATAAAAGGGGGCGGCGTAGCCATTCAGGGAGAGCCTTGAAGGAGCCCTGAACTGGGAAAGAACAGCATGCAGAAGAAAGCGTCTGTGCTGTGAAGATCTGCAGCCATAAGAACACACCGAGGAGGTATGGACTTTAGCAATCTGAGAACAGCATGATGGGACTCTAGAGAAATAGAACAACAACAAGTGGCAGCTTTCGATTTGGAGCAATCCAGCAAAGCTTGCAAATTTCTTGCTGGGCACCACCCTCTTGGTCAGGGCGAGTGGCCAGAAATGGAGGCCATTTTCCATGGGGAAAACGAAGTCATTGGCCCAGGCTCTGGGTGTCAGATGACTGGTGGCATCTGGGGCTCTAAGGACTTGCAGGGTCCTAGTTGCTGGCAGCTTTCGTTCTGGAAGGATCCAGCAGAGTTTGTAGATTCCTGGCTTGGCACTGCCCTGCCTGCCAGGCCGAGTGGCCACAAATGAAGGCCATTTTCCATGGGAAAAACGAAGTCCTTTCCCCAGGGTCTCAGTAATATGTTCAAGGTGGCGTTTGAGGCTCTAAGTACTTCCAGGGCCCTAGTTGCTGCCAGCTTTTCTTTTGGAAAAATCCAGCAACGATTGCATCATTCTAGCTAGGCTCCCACTTTCTGCCAGGGTGAGTGGCTGCCAAGGGAGGCCATTTGCCATGGGAAAAAGAAGTCCTTTCCCCAGGGTCTGGGTGTCAGATGAAAGGTGGCCTTTGGGGTTCTGAGGACTTGTAGGGTAGTACTTACTGGCTAGAGTAGAGGAAATGGATTCTATTTGAATATCTGTCCCACAGGTCCTGGTTGTCCTTGATGGGCTGCAGCTGTGAGCATTGAAGAGAACTGGGATAAAAGGGGGCGGCGTAGCCATTCAGGGAGAGCCTTGAAGGAGCCCTGAACTGGGAAAGAACAGCATGCAGAAGAAAGCGTCTGTGCTGTGAAGATCTGCAGCCATAAGAACACACCGAGGAGGTATGGACTTTAGCAATCTGAGAACAGCATGATGGGACTCTAGAGAAATAGAACAACAACAAGTGGCAGCTTTCGATTTGGAGCAATCCAGCAAAGCTTGCAAATTTCTTGCTGGGCACCACCCTCTTGGTCAGGGCGAGTGGCCAGAAATGGAGGCCATTTTCCATGGGGAAAACGAAGTCATTGGCCCAGGCTCTGGGTGTCAGATGACTGGTGGCATCTGGGGCTCTAAGGACTTGCAGGGTCCTAGTTGCTGGCAGCTTTCGTTCTGGAAGGATCCAGCAGAGTTTGTAGATTCCTGGCTTGGCACTGCCCTGCCTGCCAGGCCAAGTGGCCAGAAATGAAGGCCATTTTCCATGGGAAAAACGAAGTCCTTTCCCCAGGGTCTCAGTAATATGTTCAAGGTGGCGTTTGAGGCTCTAAGTACTTCCAGGGCCCTAGTTGCTGCCAGCTTTTCTTTTGGAAAAATCCAGCAACGATTGCATCATTCTAGCTAGGCTCCCACTTTCTGCCAGGGTGAGTGGCTGCCAAGGGAGGCCATTTGCCATGGGAAAAAGAAGTCCTTTCCCCAGGGTCTGGGTGTCAGATGAAAGGTGGCCTTTGGGGTTCTGAGGACTTGTAGGGTAGTACTTACTGGCTAGAGTAGAGGAAATGGATTCTATTTGAATATCTGTCCCACAGGTCCTGGTTGTCCTTGATGGGCTGCAGCTGTGAGCATTGAAGAGAACTGGGATAAAAGGGGGCGGCGTAGCCATTCAGGGAGAGCCTTGAAGGAGCCCTGAACTGGGAAAGAACAGCATGCAGAAGAAAGCGTCTGTGCTGTGAAGATCTGCAGCCATAAGAACACACCGAGGAGGTATGGACTTTAGCAATCTGAGAACAGCATGATGGGACTCTAGAGAAATAGAACAACAACAAGTGGCAGCTTTCGATTTGGAGCAATCCAGCAAAGCTTGCAAATTTCTTGCTGGGCACCACCCTCTTGGTCAGGGCGAGTGGCCAGAAATGGAGGCCATTTTCCATGGGGAAAACGAAGTCATTGGCCCAGGCTCTGGGTGTCAGATGACTGGTGGCATCTGGGGCTCTAAGGACTTGCAGGGTCCTAGTTGCTGGCAGCTTTCATTCTGGAAGGATCCAGCAGAGTTTGTAGATTCCTGGCTTGGCACTGCCCTGCCTGCCAGGCCGAGTGGCCACAAATGAAGGCCATTTTCCATGGGAAAAACGAAGTCCTTTCCCCAGGGTCTCAGTAATATGTTCAAGGTGGCGTTTGAGGCTCTAAGTACTTCCAGGGCCCTAGTTGCTGCCAGCTTTTCTTTTGGAAAAATCCAGCAACGATTGCATCATTCTAGCTAGGCTCCCACTTTCTGCCAGGGTGAGTGGCTGCCAAGGGAGGCCATTTGCCATGGGAAAAAGAAGTCCTTTCCCCAGGGTCTGGGTGTCAGATGAAAGGTGGCCTTTGGGGTTCTGAGGACTTGTAGGGTAGTACTTACTGGCTAGAGTAGAGGAAATGGATTCTATTTGAATATCTGTCCCACAGGTCCTGGTTGTCCTTGATGGGCTGCAGCTGTGAGCATTGAAGAGAACTGGGATAAAAGGGGGCGGCGTAGCCATTCAGGGAGAGCCTTGAAGGAGCCCTGAACTGGGAAAGAACAGCATGCAGAAGAAAGCGTCTGTGCTGTGAAGATCTGCAGCCATAAGAACACACCGAGGAGGTATGGACTTTAGCAATCTGAGAACAGCATGATGGGACTCTAGAGAAATAGAACAACAACAAGTGGCAGCTTTCGATTTGGAGCAATCCAGCAAAGCTTGCAAATTTCTTGCTGGGCACCACCCTCTTGGTCAGGGCGAGTGGCCAGAAATGGAGGCCATTTTCCATGGGGAAAACGAAGTCATTGGCCCAGGCTCTGGGTGTCAGATGACTGGTGGCATCTGGGGCTCTAAGGACTTGCAGGGTCCTAGTTGCTGGCAGCTTTCGTTCTGGAAGGATCCAGCAGAGTTTGTAGATTCCTGGCTTGGCACTGCCCTGCCTGCCAGGCCGAGTGGCCACAAATGAAGGCCATTTTCCATGGGAAAAACGAAGTCCTTTCCCCAGGGTCTCAGTAATATGTTCAAGGTGGCGTTTGAGGCTCTAAGTACTTCCAGGGCCCTAGTTGCTGGCAGCTTTTCTTTTGGAAAAATCCAGCAACGATTGCATCATTCTAGCTAGGCTCCCACTTTCTGCCAGGGTGAGTGGCTGCCAAGGGAGGCCATTTGCCATGGGAAAAAGAAGTCCTTTCCCCAGGGTCTGGGTGTCAGATGAAAGGTGGCCTTTGGGGTTCTGAGGACTTGTAGGGTAGTACTTACTGGCTAGAGTAGAGGAAATGGATTCTATTTGAATATCTGTCCCACAGGTCCTGGTTGTCCTTGATGGGCTGCAGCTGTGAGCATTGAAGAGAACTGGGATAAAAGGGGGCGGCGTAGCCATTCAGGGAGAGCCTTGAAGGAGCCCTGAACTGGGAAAGAACAGCATGCAGAAGAAAGCGTCTGTGCTGTGAAGATCTGCAGCCATAAGAACACACCGAGGAGGTATGGACTTTAGCAATCTGAGAACAGCATGATGGGACTCTAGAGAAATAGAACAACAACAAGTGGCAGCTTTCGATTTGGAGCAATCCAGCAAAGCTTGCAAATTTCTTGCTGGGCACCACCCTCTTGGTCAGGGCGAGTGGCCAGAAATGGAGGCCATTTTCCATGGGGAAAACGAAGTCATTGGCCCAGGCTCTGGGTGTCAGATGACTGGTGGCATCTGGGGCTCTAAGGACTTGCAGGGTCCTAGTTGCTGGCAGCTTTCGTTCTGGAAGGATCCAGCAGAGTTTGTAGATTCCTGGCTTGGCACTGCCCTGCCTGCCAGGCCGAGTGGCCAGAAATGAAGGCCATTTTCCATGGGAAAAACGAAGTCCTTTCCCCAGGGTCTCAGTAATATGTTCAAGGTGGCGTTTGAGGCTCTAAGTACTTCCAGGGCCCTAGTTGCTGGCAGCTTTTCTTTTGGAAAAATCCAGCAACGATTGCATCATTCTAGCTAGGCTCCCACTTTCTGCCAGGGTGAGTGGCTGCCAAGGGAGGCCATTTGCCATGGGAAAAAGAAGTCCTTTCCCCAGGGTCTGGGTGTCAGATGAAAGGTGGCCTTTGGGGTTCTGAGGACTTGTAGGGTAGTACTTACTGGCTAGAGTAGAGGAAATGGATTCTATTTGAATATCTGTCCCACAGGTCCTGGTTGTCCTTGATGGGCTGCAGCTGTGAGCATTGAAGAGAACTGGGATAAAAGGGGGCGGCGTAGCCATTCAGGGAGAGCCTTGAAGGAGCCCTGAACTGGGAAAGAACAGCATGCAGAAGAAAGCGTCTGTGCTGTGAAGATCTGCAGCCATAAGAACACACCGAGGAGGTATGGACTTTAGCAATCTGAGAACAGCATGATGGGACTCTAGAGAAATAGAACAACAACAAGTGGCAGCTTTCGATTTGGAGCAATCCAGCAAAGCTTGCAAATTTCTTGCTGGGCACCACCCTCTTGGTCAGGGCGAGTGGCCAGAAATGGAGGCCATTTTCCATGGGGAAAACGAAGTCATTGGCCCAGGCTCTGGGTGTCAGATGACTGGTGGCATCTGGGGCTCTAAGGACTTGCAGGGTCCTAGTTGCTGGCAGCTTTCGTTCTGGAAGGATCCAGCAGAGTTTGTAGATTCCTGGCTTGGCACTGCCCTGCCTGCCAGGCCGAGTGGCCAGAAATGAAGGCCATTTTCCATGGGAAAAACGAAGTCCTTTCCCCAGGGTCTCAGTAATATGTTCAAGGTGGCGTTTGAGGCTCTAAGTACTTCCAGGGCCCTAGTTGCTGGCAGCTTTTCTTTTGGAAAAATCCAGCAACGATTGCATCATTCTAGCTAGGCTCCCACTTTCTGCCAGGGTGAGTGGCTGCCAAGGGAGGCCATTTGCCATGGGAAAAAGAAGTCCTTTCCCCAGGGTCTGGGTGTCAGATGAAAGGTGGCCTTTGGGGTTCTGAGGACTTGTAGGGTAGTACTTACTGGCTAGAGTAGAGGAAATGGATTCTATTTGAATATCTGTCCCACAGGTCCTGGTTGTCCTTGATGGGCTGCAGCTGTGAGCATTGAAGAGAACTGGGATAAAAGGGGGCGGCGTAGCCATTCAGGGAGAGCCTTGAAGGAGCCCTGAACTGGGAAAGAACAGCATGCAGAAGAAAGCGTCTGTGCTGTGAAGATCTGCAGCCATAAGAACACACCGAGGAGGTATGGACTTTAGCAATCTGAGAACAGCATGATGGGACTCTAGAGAAATAGAACAACAACAAGTGGCAGCTTTCGATTTGGAGCAATCCAGCAAAGCTTGCAAATTTCTTGCTGGGCACCACCCTCTTGGTCAGGGCGAGTGGCCAGAAATGGAGGCCATTTTCCATGGGGAAAACGAAGTCATTGGCCCAGGCTCTGGGTGTCAGATGACTGGTGGCATCTGGGGCTCTAAGGACTTGCAGGGTCCTAGTTGCTGGCAGCTTTCGTTCTGGAAGGATCCAGCAGAGTTTGTAGATTCCTGGCTTGGCACTGCCCTGCCTGCCAGGCCGAGTGGCCAGAAATGAAGGCCATTTTCCATGGGAAAAACGAAGTCCTTTCCCCAGGGTCTCAGTAATATGTTCAAGGTGGCGTTTGAGGCTCTAAGTACTTCCAGGGCCCTAGTTGCTGGCAGCTTTTCTTTTGGAAAAATCCAGCAACGATTGCATCATTCTAGCTAGGCTCCCACTTTCTGCCAGGGTGAGTGGCTGCCAAGGGAGGCCATTTGCCATGGGAAAAAGAAGTCCTTTCCCCAGGGTCTGGGTGTCAGATGAAAGGTGGCCTTTGGGGTTCTGAGGACTTGTAGGGTAGTACTTACTGGCTAGAGTAGAGGAAATGGATTCTATTTGAATATCTGTCCCACAGGTCCTGGTTGTCCTTGATGGGCTGCAGCTGTGAGCATTGAAGAGAACTGGGATAAAAGGGGGCGGCGTAGCCATTCAGGGAGAGCCTTGAAGGAGCCCTGAACTGGGAAAGAACAGCATGCAGAAGAAAGCGTCTGTGCTGTGAAGATCTGCAGCCATAAGAACACACCGAGGAGGTATGGACTTTAGCAATCTGAGAACAGCATGATGGGACTCTAGAGAAATAGAACAACAACAAGTGGCAGCTTTCGATTTGGAGCAATCCAGCAAAGCTTGCAAATTTCTTGCTGGGCACCACCCTCTTGGTCAGGGCGAGTGGCCAGAAATGGAGGCCATTTTCCATGGGGAAAACGAAGTCATTGGCCCAGGCTCTGGGTGTCAGATGACTGGTGGCATCTGGGGCTCTAAGGACTTGCAGGGTCCTAGTTGCTGGCAGCTTTCGTTCTGGAAGGATCCAGCAGAGTTTGTAGATTCCTGGCTTGGCACTGCCCTGCCTGCCAGGCCGAGTGGCCAGAAATGAAGGCCATTTTCCATGGGAAAAACGAAGTCCTTTCCCCAGGGTCTCAGTAATATGTTCAAGGTGGCGTTTGAGGCTCTAAGTACTTCCAGGGCCCTAGTTGCTGGCAGCTTTTCTTTTGGAAAAATCCAGCAACGATTGCATCATTCTAGCTAGGCTCCCACTTTCTGCCAGGGTGAGTGGCTGCCAAGGGAGGCCATTTGCCATGGGAAAAAGAAGTCCTTTCCCCAGGGTCTGGGTGTCAGATGAAAGGTGGCCTTTGGGGTTCTGAGGACTTGTAGGGTAGTACTTACTGGCTAGAGTAGAGGAAATGGATTCTATTTGAATATCTGTCCCACAGGTCCTGGTTGTCCTTGATGGGCTGCAGCTGTGAGCATTGAAGAGAACTGGGATAAAAGGGGGCGGCGTAGCCATTCAGGGAGAGCCTTGAAGGAGCCCTGAACTGGGAAAGAACAGCATGCAGAAGAAAGCGTCTGTGCTGTGAAGATCTGCAGCCATAAGAACACACCGAGGAGGTATGGACTTTAGCAATCTGAGAACAGCATGATGGGACTCTAGAGAAATAGAACAACAACAAGTGGCAGCTTTCGATTTGGAGCAATCCAGCAAAGCTTGCAAATTTCTTGCTGGGCACCACCCTCTTGGTCAGGGCGAGTGGCCAGAAATGGAGGCCATTTTCCATGGGGAAAACGAAGTCATTGGCCCAGGCTCTGGGTGTCAGATGACTGGTGGCATCTGGGGCTCTAAGGACTTGCAGGGTCCTAGTTGCTGGCAGCTTTCGTTCTGGAAGGATCCAGCAGAGTTTGTAGATTCCTGGCTTGGCACTGCCCTGCCTGCCAGGCCGAGTGGCCACAAATGAAGGCCATTTTCCATGGGAAAAACGAAGTCCTTTCCCCAGGGTCTCAGTAATATGTTCAAGGTGGCGTTTGAGGCTCTAAGTACTTCCAGGGCCCTAGTTGCTGCCAGCTTTTCTTTTGGAAAAATCCAGCAACGATTGCATCATTCTAGCTAGGCTCCCACTTTCTGCCAGGGTGAGTGGCTGCCAAGGGAGGCCATTTGCCATGGGAAAAAGAAGTCCTTTCCCCAGGGTCTGGGTGTCAGATGAAAGGTGGCCTTTGGGGTTCTGAGGACTTGTAGGGTAGTACTTACTGGCTAGAGTAGAGGAAATGGATTCTATTTGAATATCTGTCCCACAGGTCCTGGTTGTCCTTGATGGGCTGCAGCTGTGAGCATTGAAGAGAACTGGGATAAAAGGGGGCGGCGTAGCCATTCAGGGAGAGCCTTGAAGGAGCCCTGAACTGGGAAAGAACAGCATGCAGAAGAAAGCGTCTGTGCTGTGAAGATCTGCAGCCATAAGAACACACCGAGGAGGTATGGACTTTAGCAATCTGAGAACAGCATGATGGGACTCTAGAGAAATAGAACAACAACAAGTGGCAGCTTTCGATTTGGAGCAATCCAGCAAAGCTTGCAAATTTCTTGCTGGGCACCACCCTCTTGGTCAGGGCGAGTGGCCAGAAATGGAGGCCATTTTCCATGGGGAAAACGAAGTCATTGGCCCAGGCTCTGGGTGTCAGATGACTGGTGGCATCTGGGGCTCTAAGGACTTGCAGGGTCCTAGTTGCTGGCAGCTTTCGTTCTGGAAGGATCCAGCAGAGTTTGTAGATTCCTGGCTTGGCACTGCCCTGCCTGCCAGGCCGAGTGGCCACAAATGAAGGCCATTTTCCATGGGAAAAACGAAGTCCTTTCCCCAGGGTCTCAGTAATATGTTCAAGGTGGCGTTTGAGGCTCTAAGTACTTCCAGGGCCCTAGTTGCTGGCAGCTTTTCTTTTGGAAAAATCCAGCAACGATTGCATCATTCTAGCTAGGCTCCCACTTTCTGCCAGGGTGAGTGGCTGCCAAGGGAGGCCATTTGCCATGGGAAAAAGAAGTCCTTTCCCCAGGGTCTGGGTGTCAGATGAAAGGTGGCCTTTGGGGTTCTGAGGACTTGTAGGGTAGTACTTACTGGCTAGAGTAGAGGAAATGGATTCTATTTGAATATCTGTCCCACAGGTCCTGGTTGTCCTTGATGGGCTGCAGCTGTGAGCATTGAAGAGAACTGGGATAAAAGGGGGCGGCGTAGCCATTCAGGGAGAGCCTTGAAGGAGCCCTGAACTGGGAAAGAACAGCATGCAGAAGAAAGCGTCTGTGCTGTGAAGATCTGCAGCCATAAGAACACACCGAGGAGGTATGGACTTTAGCAATCTGAGAACAGCATGATGGGACTCTAGAGAAATAGAACAACAACAAGTGGCAGCTTTCGATTTGGAGCAATCCAGCAAAGCTTGCAAATTTCTTGCTGGGCACCACCCTCTTGGTCAGGGCGAGTGGCCAGAAATGGAGGCCATTTTCCATGGGGAAAACGAAGTCATTGGCCCAGGCTCTGGGTGTCAGATGACTGGTGGCATCTGGGGCTCTAAGGACTTGCAGGGTCCTAGTTGCTGGCAGCTTTCGTTCTGGAAGGATCCAGCAGAGTTTGTAGATTCCTGGCTTGGCACTGCCCTGCCTTCCAGGCCAAGTGGCCAGAAATGAAGGCCATTTTCCATGGGAAAAACGAAGTCCTTTCCCCAGGGTCTCAGGAATATGTTCAAGGTGGCGTTTGAGGCTCTAAGTACTTCCAGGGCCCTAGTTGCTGGCAGCTTTTCTTTTGGAAAAATCCAGCAACGATTGCATCATTCTAGCTAGGCTCCCACTTTCTGCCAGGGTGAGTGGCTGCCAAGGGAGGCCATTTGCCATGGGAAAAAGAAGTCCTTTCCCCAGGGTCTGGGTGTCAGATGAAAGGTGGCCTTTGGGGTTCTGAGGACTTGTAGGGTAGTACTTACTGGCTAGAGTAGAGGAAATGGATTCTATTTGAATATCTGTCCCACAGGTCCTGGTTGTCCTTGATGGGCTGCAGCTGTGAGCATTGAAGAGAACTGGGATAAAAGGGGGCGGCGTAGCCATTCAGGGAGAGCCTTGAAGGAGCCCTGAACTGGGAAAGAACAGCATGCAGAAGAAAGCGTCTGTGCTGTGAAGATCTGCAGCCATAAGAACACACCGAGGAGGTATGGACTTTAGCAATCTGAGAACAGCATGATGGGACTCTAGAGAAATAGAACAACAACAAGTGGCAGCTTTCGATTTGGAGCAATCCAGCAAAGCTTGCAAATTTCTTGCTGGGCACCACCCTCTTGGTCAGGGCGAGTGGCCAGAAATGGAGGCCATTTTCCATGGGGAAAACGAAGTCATTGGCCCAGGCTCTGGGTGTCAGATGACTGGTGGCATCTGGGGCTCTAAGGACTTGCAGGGTCCTAGTTGCTGGCAGCTTTCGTTCTGGAAGGATCCAGCAGAGTTTGTAGATTCCTGGCTTGGCACTGCCCTGCCTGCCAGGCCGAGTGGCCACAAATGAAGGCCATTTTCCATGGGAAAAACGAAGTCCTTTCCCCAGGGTCTCAGGAATATGTTCAAGGTGGCGTTTGAGGCTCTAAGTACTTCCAGGGCCCTAGTTGCTGGCAGCTTTTCTTTTGGAAAAATCCAGCAACGATTGCATCATTCTAGCTAGGCTCCCACTTTCTGCCAGGGTGAGTGGCTGCCAAGGGAGGCCATTTGCCATGGGAAAAAGAAGTCCTTTCCCCAGGGTCTGGGTGTCAGATGAAAGGTGGCCTTTGGGGTTCTGAGGACTTGTAGGGTAGTACTTACTGGCTAGAGTAGAGGAAATGGATTCTATTTGAATATCTGTCCCACAGGTCCTGGTTGTCCTTGATGGGCTGCAGCTGTGAGCATTGAAGAGAACTGGGATAAAAGGGGGCGGCGTAGCCATTCAGGGAGAGCCTTGAAGGAGCCCTGAACTGGGAAAGAACAGCATGCAGAAGAAAGCGTCTGTGCTGTGAAGATCTGCAGCCATAAGAACACACCGAGGAGGTATGGACTTTAGCAATCTGAGAACAGCATGATGGGACTCTAGAGAAATAGAACAACAACAAGTGGCAGCTTTCGATTTGGAGCAATCCAGCAAAGCTTGCAAATTTCTTGCTGGGCACCACCCTCTTGGTCAGGGCGAGTGGCCAGAAATGGAGGCCATTTTCCATGGGGAAAACGAAGTCATTGGCCCAGGCTCTGGGTGTCAGATGACTGGTGGCATCTGGGGCTCTAAGGACTTGCAGGGTCCTAGTTGCTGGCAGCTTTCGTTCTGGAAGGATCCAGCAGAGTTTGTAGATTCCTGGCTTGGCACTGCCCTGCCTTCCAGGCCAAGTGGCCAGAAATGAAGGCCATTTTCCATGGGAAAAACGAAGTCCTTTCCCCAGGGTCTCAGTAATATGTTCAAGGTGGCGTTTGAGGCTCTAAGTACTTCCAGGGCCCTAGTTGCTGGCAGCTTTTCTTTTGGAAAAATCCAGCAACGATTGCATCATTCTAGCTAGGCTCCCACTTTCTGCCAGGGTGAGTGGCTGCCAAGGGAGGCCATTTGCCATGGGAAAAAGAAGTCCTTTCCCCAGGGTCTGGGTGTCAGATGAAAGGTGGCCTTTGGGGTTCTGAGGACTTGTAGGGTAGTACTTACTGGCTAGAGTAGAGGAAATGGATTCTATTTGAATATCTGTCCCACAGGTCCTGGTTGTCCTTGATGGGCTGCAGCTGTGAGCATTGAAGAGAACTGGGATAAAAGGGGGCGGCGTAGCCATTCAGGGAGAGCCTTGAAGGAGCCCTGAACTGGGAAAGAACAGCATGCAGAAGAAAGCGTCTGTGCTGTGAAGATCTGCAGCCATAAGAACACACCGAGGAGGTATGGACTTTAGCAATCTGAGAACAGCATGATGGGACTCTAGAGAAATAGAACAACAACAAGTGGCAGCTTTCGATTTGGAGCAATCCAGCAAAGCTTGCAAATTTCTTGCTGGGCACCACCCTCTTGGTCAGGGCGAGTGGCCAGAAATGGAGGCCATTTTCCATGGGGAAAACGAAGTCATTGGCCCAGGCTCTGGGTGTCAGATGACTGGTGGCATCTGGGGCTCTAAGGACTTGCAGGGTCCTAGTTGCTGGCAGCTTTCGTTCTGGAAGGATCCAGCAGAGTTTGTAGATTCCTGGCTTGGCACTGCCCTGCCTGCCAGGCCAAGTGGCCAGAAATGAAGGCCATTTTCCATGGGAAAAACGAAGTCCTTTCCCCAGGGTCTCAGTAATATGTTCAAGGTGGCGTTTGAGGCTCTAAGTACTTCCAGGGCCCTAGTTGCTGCCAGCTTTTCTTTTGGAAAAATCCAGCAACGATTGCATCATTCTAGCTAGGCTCCCACTTTCTGCCAGGGTGAGTGGCTGCCAAGGGAGGCCATTTGCCATGGGAAAAAGAAGTCCTTTCCCCAGGGTCTGGGTGTCAGATGAAAGGTGGCCTTTGGGGTTCTGAGGACTTGTAGGGTAGTACTTACTGGCTAGAGTAGAGGAAATGGATTCTATTTGAATATCTGTCCCACAGGTCCTGGTTGTCCTTGATGGGCTGCAGCTGTGAGCATTGAAGAGAACTGGGATAAAAGGGGGCGGCGTAGCCATTCAGGGAGAGCCTTGAAGGAGCCCTGAACTGGGAAAGAACAGCATGCAGAAGAAAGCGTCTGTGCTGTGAAGATCTGCAGCCATAAGAACACACCGAGGAGGTATGGACTTTAGCAATCTGAGAACAGCATGATGGGACTCTAGAGAAATAGAACAACAACAAGTGGCAGCTTTCGATTTGGAGCAATCCAGCAAAGCTTGCAAATTTCTTGCTGGGCACCACCCTCTTGGTCAGGGCGAGTGGCCAGAAATGGAGGCCATTTTCCATGGGGAAAACGAAGTCATTGGCCCAGGCTCTGGGTGTCAGATGACTGGTGGCATCTGGGGCTCTAAGGACTTGCAGGGTCCTAGTTGCTGGCAGCTTTCGTTCTGGAAGGATCCAGCAGAGTTTGTAGATTCCTGGCTTGGCACTGCCCTGCCTTCCAGGCCGAGTGGCCAGAAATGAAGGCCATTTTCCATGGGAAAAACGAAGTCCTTTCCCCAGGGTCTCAGTAATATGTTCAAGGTGGCGTTTGAGGCTCTAAGTACTTCCAGGGCCCTAGTTGCTGCCAGCTTTTCTTTTGGAAAAATCCAGCAACGATTGCATCATTCTAGCTAGGCTCCCACTTTCTGCCAGGGTGAGTGGCTGCCAAGGGAGGCCATTTGCCATGGGAAAAAGAAGTCCTTTCCCCAGGGTCTGGGTGTCAGATGAAAGGTGGCCTTTGGGGTTCTGAGGACTTGTAGGGTAGTACTTACTGGCTAGAGTAGAGGAAATGGATTCTATTTGAATATCTGTCCCACAGGTCCTGGTTGTCCTTGATGGGCTGCAGCTGTGAGCATTGAAGAGAACTGGGATAAAAGGGGGCGGCGTAGCCATTCAGGGAGAGCCTTGAAGGAGCCCTGAACTGGGAAAGAACAGCATGCAGAAGAAAGCGTCTGTGCTGTGAAGATCTGCAGCCATAAGAACACACCGAGGAGGTATGGACTTTAGCAATCTGAGAACAGCATGATGGGACTCTAGAGAAATAGAACAACAACAAGTGGCAGCTTTCGATTTGGAGCAATCCAGCAAAGCTTGCAAATTTCTTGCTGGGCACCACCCTCTTGGTCAGGGCGAGTGGCCAGAAATGGAGGCCATTTTCCATGGGGAAAACGAAGTCATTGGCCCAGGCTCTGGGTGTCAGATGACTGGTGGCATCTGGGGCTCTAAGGACTTGCAGGGTCCTAGTTGCTGGCAGCTTTCGTTCTGGAAGGATCCAGCAGAGTTTGTAGATTCCTGGCTTGGCACTGCCCTGCCTGCCAGGCCGAGTGGCCAGAAATGAAGGCCATTTTCCATGGGAAAAACGAAGTCCTTTCCCCAGGGTCTCAGTAATATGTTCAAGGTGGCGTTTGAGGCTCTAAGTACTTCCAGGGCCCTAGTTGCTGGCAGCTTTTCTTTTGGAAAAATCCAGCAACGATTGCATCATTCTAGCTAGGCTCCCACTTTCTGCCAGGGTGAGTGGCTGCCAAGGGAGGCCATTTGCCATGGGAAAAAGAAGTCCTTTCCCCAGGGTCTGGGTGTCAGATGAAAGGTGGCCTTTGGGGTTCTGAGGACTTGTAGGGTAGTACTTACTGGCTAGAGTAGAGGAAATGGATTCTATTTGAATATCTGTCCCACAGGTCCTGGTTGTCCTTGATGGGCTGCAGCTGTGAGCATTGAAGAGAACTGGGATAAAAGGGGGCGGCGTAGCCATTCAGGGAGAGCCTTGAAGGAGCCCTGAACTGGGAAAGAACAGCATGCAGAAGAAAGCGTCTGTGCTGTGAAGATCTGCAGCCATAAGAACACACCGAGGAGGTATGGACTTTAGCAATCTGAGAACAGCATGATGGGACTCTAGAGAAATAGAACAACAACAAGTGGCAGCTTTCGATTTGGAGCAATCCAGCAAAGCTTGCAAATTTCTTGCTGGGCACCACCCTCTTGGTCAGGGCGAGTGGCCAGAAATGGAGGCCATTTTCCATGGGGAAAACGAAGTCATTGGCCCAGGCTCTGGGTGTCAGATGACTGGTGGCATCTGGGGCTCTAAGGACTTGCAGGGTCCTAGTTGCTGGCAGCTTTCGTTCTGGAAGGATCCAGCAGAGTTTGTAGATTCCTGGCTTGGCACTGCCCTGCCTGCCAGGCCGAGTGGCCACAAATGAAGGCCATTTTCCATGGGAAAAACGAAGTCCTTTCCCCAGGGTCTCAGTAATATGTTCAAGGTGGCGTTTGAGGCTCTAAGTACTTCCAGGGCCCTAGTTGCTGCCAGCTTTTCTTTTGGAAAAATCCAGCAACGATTGCATCATTCTAGCTAGGCTCCCACTTTCTGCCAGGGTGAGTGGCTGCCAAGGGAGGCCATTTGCCATGGGAAAAAGAAGTCCTTTCCCCAGGGTCTGGGTGTCAGATGAAAGGTGGCCTTTGGGGTTCTGAGGACTTGTAGGGTAGTACTTACTGGCTAGAGTAGAGGAAATGGATTCTATTTGAATATCTGTCCCACAGGTCCTGGTTGTCCTTGATGGGCTGCAGCTGTGAGCATTGAAGAGAACTGGGATAAAAGGGGGCGGCGTAGCCATTCAGGGAGAGCCTTGAAGGAGCCCTGAACTGGGAAAGAACAGCATGCAGAAGAAAGCGTCTGTGCTGTGAAGATCTGCAGCCATAAGAACACACCGAGGAGGTATGGACTTTAGCAATCTGAGAACAGCATGATGGGACTCTAGAGAAATAGAACAACAACAAGTGGCAGCTTTCGATTTGGAGCAATCCAGCAAAGCTTGCAAATTTCTTGCTGGGCACCACCCTCTTGGTCAGGGCGAGTGGCCAGAAATGGAGGCCATTTTCCATGGGGAAAACGAAGTCATTGGCCCAGGCTCTGGGTGTCAGATGACTGGTGGCATCTGGGGCTCTAAGGACTTGCAGGGTCCTAGTTGCTGGCAGCTTTCGTTCTGGAAGGATCCAGCAGAGTTTGTAGATTCCTGGCTTGGCACTGCCCTGCCTGCCAGGCCAAGTGGCCAGAAATGAAGGCCATTTTCCATGGGAAAAACGAAGTCCTTTCCCCAGGGTCTCAGTAATATGTTCAAGGTGGCGTTTGAGGCTCTAAGTACTTCCAGGGCCCTAGTTGCTGCCAGCTTTTCTTTTGGAAAAATCCAGCAACGATTGCATCATTCTAGCTAGGCTCCCACTTTCTGCCAGGGTGAGTGGCTGCCAAGGGAGGCCATTTGCCATGGGAAAAAGAAGTCCTTTCCCCAGGGTCTGGGTGTCAGATGAAAGGTGGCCTTTGGGGTTCTGAGGACTTGTAGGGTAGTACTTACTGGCTAGAGTAGAGGAAATGGATTCTATTTGAATATCTGTCCCACAGGTCCTGGTTGTCCTTGATGGGCTGCAGCTGTGAGCATTGAAGAGAACTGGGATAAAAGGGGGCGGCGTAGCCATTCAGGGAGAGCCTTGAAGGAGCCCTGAACTGGGAAAGAACAGCATGCAGAAGAAAGCGTCTGTGCTGTGAAGATCTGCAGCCATAAGAACACACCGAGGAGGTATGGACTTTAGCAATCTGAGAACAGCATGATGGGACTCTAGAGAAATAGAACAACAACAAGTGGCAGCTTTCGATTTGGAGCAATCCAGCAAAGCTTGCAAATTTCTTGCTGGGCACCACCCTCTTGGTCAGGGCGAGTGGCCAGAAATGGAGGCCATTTTCCATGGGGAAAACGAAGTCATTGGCCCAGGCTCTGGGTGTCAGATGACTGGTGGCATCTGGGGCTCTAAGGACTTGCAGGGTCCTAGTTGCTGGCAGCTTTCGTTCTGGAAGGATCCAGCAGAGTTTGTAGACTCCTGGCTTGGCACTGCCCTGCCTGCCAGGCCGAGTGGCCAGAAATGAAGGCCATTTTCCATGGGAAAAACGAAGTCCTTTCCCCAGGGTCTCAGTAATATGTTCAAGGTGGCGTTTGAGGCTCTAAGTACTTCCAGGGCCCTAGTTGCTGCCAGCTTTTCTTTTGGAAAAATCCAGCAACGATTGCATCATTCTAGCTAGGCTCCCACTTTCTGCCAGGGTGAGTGGCTGCCAAGGGAGGCCATTTGCCATGGGAAAAAGAAGTCCTTTCCCCAGGGTCTGGGTGTCAGATGAAAGGTGGCCTTTGGGGTTCTGAGGACTTGTAGGGTAGTACTTACTGGCTAGAGTAGAGGAAATGGATTCTATTTGAATATCTGTCCCACAGGTCCTGGTTGTCCTTGATGGGCTGCAGCTGTGAGCATTGAAGAGAACTGGGATAAAAGGGGGCGGCGTAGCCATTCAGGGAGAGCCTTGAAGGAGCCCTGAACTGGGAAAGAACAGCATGCAGAAGAAAGCGTCTGTGCTGTGAAGATCTGCAGCCATAAGAACACACCGAGGAGGTATGGACTTTAGCAATCTGAGAACAGCATGATGGGACTCTAGAGAAATAGAACAACAACAAGTGGCAGCTTTCGATTTGGAGCAATCCAGCAAAGCTTGCAAATTTCTTGCTGGGCACCACCCTCTTGGTCAGGGCGAGTGGCCAGAAATGGAGGCCATTTTCCATGGGGAAAACGAAGTCATTGGCCCAGGCTCTGGGTGTCAGATGACTGGTGGCATCTGGGGCTCTAAGGACTTGCAGGGTCCTAGTTGCTGGCAGCTTTCGTTCTGGAAGGATCCAGCAGAGTTTGTAGATTCCTGGCTTGGCACTGCCCTGCCTTCCAGGCCAAGTGGCCAGAAATGAAGGCCATTTTCCATGGGAAAAACGAAGTCCTTTCCCCAGGGTCTCAGGAATATGTTCAAGGTGGCGTTTGAGGCTCTAAGTACTTCCAGGGCCCTAGTTGCTGGCAGCTTTTCTTTTGGAAAAATCCAGCAACGATTGCATCATTCTAGCTAGGCTCCCACTTTCTGCCAGGGTGAGTGGCTGCCAAGGGAGGCCATTTGCCATGGGAAAAAGAAGTCCTTTCCCCAGGGTCTGGGTGTCAGATGAAAGGTGGCCTTTGGGGTTCTGAGGACTTGTAGGGTAGTACTTACTGGCTAGAGTAGAGGAAATGGATTCTATTTGAATATCTGTCCCACAGGTCCTGGTTGTCCTTGATGGGCTGCAGCTGTGAGCATTGAAGAGAACTGGGATAAAAGGGGGCGGCGTAGCCATTCAGGGAGAGCCTTGAAGGAGCCCTGAACTGGGAAAGAACAGCATGCAGAAGAAAGCGTCTGTGCTGTGAAGATCTGCAGCCATAAGAACACACCGAGGAGGTATGGACTTTAGCAATCTGAGAACAGCATGATGGGACTCTAGAGAAATAGAACAACAACAAGTGGCAGCTTTCGATTTGGAGCAATCCAGCAAAGCTTGCAAATTTCTTGCTGGGCACCACCCTCTTGGTCAGGGCGAGTGGCCAGAAATGGAGGCCATTTTCCATGGGGAAAACGAAGTCATTGGCCCAGGCTCTGGGTGTCAGATGACTGGTGGCATCTGGGGCTCTAAGGACTTGCAGGGTCCTAGTTGCTGGCAGCTTTCGTTCTGGAAGGATCCAGCAGAGTTTGTAGATTCCTGGCTTGGCACTGCCCTGCCTGCCAGGCCGAGTGGCCACAAATGAAGGCCATTTTCCATGGGAAAAACGAAGTCCTTTCCCCAGGGTCTCAGGAATATGTTCAAGGTGGCGTTTGAGGCTCTAAGTACTTCCAGGGCCCTAGTTGCTGCCAGCTTTTCTTTTGGAAAAATCCAGCAACGATTGCATCATTCTAGCTAGGCTCCCACTTTCTGCCAGGGTGAGTGGCTGCCAAGGGAGGCCATTTGCCATGGGAAAAAGAAGTCCTTTCCCCAGGGTCTGGGTGTCAGATGAAAGGTGGCCTTTGGGGTTCTGAGGACTTGTAGGGTAGTACTTACTGGCTAGAGTAGAGGAAATGGATTCTATTTGAATATCTGTCCCACAGGTCCTGGTTGTCCTTGATGGGCTGCAGCTGTGAGCATTGAAGAGAACTGGGATAAAAGGGGGCGGCGTAGCCATTCAGGGAGAGCCTTGAAGGAGCCCTGAACTGGGAAAGAACAGCATGCAGAAGAAAGCGTCTGTGCTGTGAAGATCTGCAGCCATAAGAACACACCGAGGAGGTATGGACTTTAGCAATCTGAGAACAGCATGATGGGACTCTAGAGAAATAGAACAACAACAAGTGGCAGCTTTCGATTTGGAGCAATCCAGCAAAGCTTGCAAATTTCTTGCTGGGCACCACCCTCTTGGTCAGGGCGAGTGGCCAGAAATGGAGGCCATTTTCCATGGGGAAAACGAAGTCATTGGCCCAGGCTCTGGGTGTCAGATGACTGGTGGCATCTGGGGCTCTAAGGACTTGCAGGGTCCTAGTTGCTGGCAGCTTTCGTTCTGGAAGGATCCAGCAGAGTTTGTAGATTCCTGGCTTGGCACTGCCCTGCCTTCCAGGCCAAGTGGCCAGAAATGAAGGCCATTTTCCATGGGAAAAACGAAGTCCTTTCCCCAGGGTCTCAGTAATATGTTCAAGGTGGCGTTTGAGGCTCTAAGTACTTCCAGGGCCCTAGTTGCTGGCAGCTTTTCTTTTGGAAAAATCCAGCAACGATTGCATCATTCTAGCTAGGCTCCCACTTTCTGCCAGGGTGAGTGGCTGCCAAGGGAGGCCATTTGCCATGGGAAAAAGAAGTCCTTTCCCCAGGGTCTGGGTGTCAGATGAAAGGTGGCCTTTGGGGTTCTGAGGACTTGTAGGGTAGTACTTACTGGCTAGAGTAGAGGAAATGGATTCTATTTGAATATCTGTCCCACAGGTCCTGGTTGTCCTTGATGGGCTGCAGCTGTGAGCATTGAAGAGAACTGGGATAAAAGGGGGCGGCGTAGCCATTCAGGGAGAGCCTTGAAGGAGCCCTGAACTGGGAAAGAACAGCATGCAGAAGAAAGCGTCTGTGCTGTGAAGATCTGCAGCCATAAGAACACACCGAGGAGGTATGGACTTTAGCAATCTGAGAACAGCATGATGGGACTCTAGAGAAATAGAACAACAACAAGTGGCAGCTTTCGATTTGGAGCAATCCAGCAAAGCTTGCAAATTTCTTGCTGGGCACCACCCTCTTGGTCAGGGCGAGTGGCCAGAAATGGAGGCCATTTTCCATGGGGAAAACGAAGTCATTGGCCCAGGCTCTGGGTGTCAGATGACTGGTGGCATCTGGGGCTCTAAGGACTTGCAGGGTCCTAGTTGCTGGCAGCTTTCGTTCTGGAAGGATCCAGCAGAGTTTGTAGATTCCTGGCTTGGCACTGCCCTGCCTGCCAGGCCGAGTGGCCAGAAATGAAGGCCATTTTCCATGGGAAAAACGAAGTCCTTTCCCCAGGGTCTCAGTAATATGTTCAAGGTGGCGTTTGAGGCTCTAAGTACTTCCAGGGCCCTAGTTGCTGGCAGCTTTTCTTTTGGAAAAATCCAGCAACGATTGCATCATTCTAGCTAGGCTCCCACTTTCTGCCAGGGTGAGTGGCTGCCAAGGGAGGCCATTTGCCATGGGAAAAAGAAGTCCTTTCCCCAGGGTCTGGGTGTCAGATGAAAGGTGGCCTTTGGGGTTCTGAGGACTTGTAGGGTAGTACTTACTGGCTAGAGTAGAGGAAATGGATTCTATTTGAATATCTGTCCCACAGGTCCTGGTTGTCCTTGATGGGCTGCAGCTGTGAGCATTGAAGAGAACTGGGATAAAAGGGGGCGGCGTAGCCATTCAGGGAGAGCCTTGAAGGAGCCCTGAACTGGGAAAGAACAGCATGCAGAAGAAAGCGTCTGTGCTGTGAAGATCTGCAGCCATAAGAACACACCGAGGAGGTATGGACTTTAGCAATCTGAGAACAGCATGATGGGACTCTAGAGAAATAGAACAACAACAAGTGGCAGCTTTCGATTTGGAGCAATCCAGCAAAGCTTGCAAATTTCTTGCTGGGCACCACCCTCTTGGTCAGGGCGAGTGGCCAGAAATGGAGGCCATTTTCCATGGGGAAAACGAAGTCATTGGCCCAGGCTCTGGGTGTCAGATGACTGGTGGCATCTGGGGCTCTAAGGACTTGCAGGGTCCTAGTTGCTGGCAGCTTTCGTTCTGGAAGGATCCAGCAGAGTTTGTAGATTCCTGGCTTGGCACTGCCCTGCCTTCCAGGCCGAGTGGCCAGAAATGAAGGCCATTTTCCATGGGAAAAACGAAGTCCTTTCCCCAGGGTCTCAGTAATATGTTCAAGGTGGCGTTTGAGGCTCTAAGTACTTCCAGGGCCCTAGTTGCTGGCAGCTTTTCTTTTGGAAAAATCCAGCAACGATTGCATCATTCTAGCTAGGCTCCCACTTTCTGCCAGGGTGAGTGGCTGCCAAGGGAGGCCATTTGCCATGGGAAAAAGAAGTCCTTTCCCCAGGGTCTGGGTGTCAGATGAAAGGTGGCCTTTGGGGTTCTGAGGACTTGTAGGGTAGTACTTACTGGCTAGAGTAGAGGAAATGGATTCTATTTGAATATCTGTCCCACAGGTCCTGGTTGTCCTTGATGGGCTGCAGCTGTGAGCATTGAAGAGAACTGGGATAAAAGGGGGCGGCGTAGCCATTCAGGGAGAGCCTTGAAGGAGCCCTGAACTGGGAAAGAACAGCATGCAGAAGAAAGCGTCTGTGCTGTGAAGATCTGCAGCCATAAGAACACACCGAGGAGGTATGGACTTTAGCAATCTGAGAACAGCATGATGGGACTCTAGAGAAATAGAACAACAACAAGTGGCAGCTTTCGATTTGGAGCAATCCAGCAAAGCTTGCAAATTTCTTGCTGGGCACCACCCTCTTGGTCAGGGCGAGTGGCCAGAAATGGAGGCCATTTTCCATGGGGAAAACGAAGTCATTGGCCCAGGCTCTGGGTGTCAGATGACTGGTGGCATCTGGGGCTCTAAGGACTTGCAGGGTCCTAGTTGCTGGCAGCTTTCGTTCTGGAAGGATCCAGCAGAGTTTGTAGATTCCTGGCTTGGCACTGCCCTGCCTGCCAGGCCGAGTGGCCAGAAATGAAGGCCATTTTCCATGGGAAAAACGAAGTCCTTTCCCCAGGGTCTCAGTAATATGTTCAAGGTGGCGTTTGAGGCTCTAAGTACTTCCAGGGCCCTAGTTGCTGGCAGCTTTTCTTTTGGAAAAATCCAGCAACGATTGCATCATTCTAGCTAGGCTCCCACTTTCTGCCAGGGTGAGTGGCTGCCAAGGGAGGCCATTTGCCATGGGAAAAAGAAGTCCTTTCCCCAGGGTCTGGGTGTCAGATGAAAGGTGGCCTTTGGGGTTCTGAGGACTTGTAGGGTAGTACTTACTGGCTAGAGTAGAGGAAATGGATTCTATTTGAATATCTGTCCCACAGGTCCTGGTTGTCCTTGATGGGCTGCAGCTGTGAGCATTGAAGAGAACTGGGATAAAAGGGGGCGGCGTAGCCATTCAGGGAGAGCCTTGAAGGAGCCCTGAACTGGGAAAGAACAGCATGCAGAAGAAAGCGTCTGTGCTGTGAAGATCTGCAGCCATAAGAACACACCGAGGAGGTATGGACTTTAGCAATCTGAGAACAGCATGATGGGACTCTAGAGAAATAGAACAACAACAAGTGGCAGCTTTCGATTTGGAGCAATCCAGCAAAGCTTGCAAATTTCTTGCTGGGCACCACCCTCTTGGTCAGGGCGAGTGGCCAGAAATGGAGGCCATTTTCCATGGGGAAAACGAAGTCATTGGCCCAGGCTCTGGGTGTCAGATGACTGGTGGCATCTGGGGCTCTAAGGACTTGCAGGGTCCTAGTTGCTGGCAGCTTTCGTTCTGGAAGGATCCAGCAGAGTTTGTAGATTCCTGGCTTGGCACTGCCCTGCCTTCCAGGCCGAGTGGCCAGAAATGAAGGCCATTTTCCATGGGAAAAACGAAGTCCTTTCCCCAGGGTCTCAGTAATATGTTCAAGGTGGCGTTTGAGGCTCTAAGTACTTCCAGGGCCCTAGTTGCTGGCAGCTTTTCTTTTGGAAAAATCCAGCAACGATTGCATCATTCTAGCTAGGCTCCCACTTTCTGCCAGGGTGAGTGGCTGCCAAGGGAGGCCATTTGCCATGGGAAAAAGAAGTCCTTTCCCCAGGGTCTGGGTGTCAGATGAAAGGTGGCCTTTGGGGTTCTGAGGACTTGTAGGGTAGTACTTACTGGCTAGAGTAGAGGAAATGGATTCTATTTGAATATCTGTCCCACAGGTCCTGGTTGTCCTTGATGGGCTGCAGCTGTGAGCATTGAAGAGAACTGGGATAAAAGGGGGCGGCGTAGCCATTCAGGGAGAGCCTTGAAGGAGCCCTGAACTGGGAAAGAACAGCATGCAGAAGAAAGCGTCTGTGCTGTGAAGATCTGCAGCCATAAGAACACACCGAGGAGGTATGGACTTTAGCAATCTGAGAACAGCATGATGGGACTCTAGAGAAATAGAACAACAACAAGTGGCAGCTTTCGATTTGGAGCAATCCAGCAAAGCTTGCAAATTTCTTGCTGGGCACCACCCTCTTGGTCAGGGCGAGTGGCCAGAAATGGAGGCCATTTTCCATGGGGAAAACGAAGTCATTGGCCCAGGCTCTGGGTGTCAGATGACTGGTGGCATCTGGGGCTCTAAGGACTTGCAGGGTCCTAGTTGCTGGCAGCTTTCGTTCTGGAAGGATCCAGCAGAGTTTGTAGATTCCTGGCTTGGCACTGCCCTGCCTGCCAGGCCGAGTGGCCACAAATGAAGGCCATTTTCCATGGGAAAAACGAAGTCCTTTCCCCAGGGTCTCAGTAATATGTTCAAGGTGGCGTTTGAGGCTCTAAGTACTTCCAGGGCCCTAGTTGCTGGCAGCTTTTCTTTTGGAAAAATCCAGCAACGATTGCATCATTCTAGCTAGGCTCCCACTTTCTGCCAGGGTGAGTGGCTGCCAAGGGAGGCCATTTGCCATGGGAAAAAGAAGTCCTTTCCCCAGGGTCTGGGTGTCAGATGAAAGGTGGCCTTTGGGGTTCTGAGGACTTGTAGGGTAGTACTTACTGGCTAGAGTAGAGGAAATGGATTCTATTTGAATATCTGTCCCACAGGTCCTGGTTGTCCTTGATGGGCTGCAGCTGTGAGCATTGAAGAGAACTGGGATAAAAGGGGGCGGCGTAGCCATTCAGGGAGAGCCTTGAAGGAGCCCTGAACTGGGAAAGAACAGCATGCAGAAGAAAGCGTCTGTGCTGTGAAGATCTGCAGCCATAAGAACACACCGAGGAGGTATGGACTTTAGCAATCTGAGAACAGCATGATGGGACTCTAGAGAAATAGAACAACAACAAGTGGCAGCTTTCGATTTGGAGCAATCCAGCAAAGCTTGCAAATTTCTTGCTGGGCACCACCCTCTTGGTCAGGGCGAGTGGCCAGAAATGGAGGCCATTTTCCATGGGGAAAACGAAGTCATTGGCCCAGGCTCTGGGTGTCAGATGACTGGTGGCATCTGGGGCTCTAAGGACTTGCAGGGTCCTAGTTGCTGGCAGCTTTCGTTCTGGAAGGATCCAGCAGAGTTTGTAGATTCCTGGCTTGGCACTGCCCTGCCTGCCAGGCCGAGTGGCCAGAAATGAAGGCCATTTTCCATGGGAAAAACGAAGTCCTTTCCCCAGGGTCTCAGTAATATGTTCAAGGTGGCGTTTGAGGCTCTAAGTACTTCCAGGGCCCTAGTTGCTGGCAGCTTTTCTTTTGGAAAAATCCAGCAACGATTGCATCATTCTAGCTAGGCTCCCACTTTCTGCCAGGGTGAGTGGCTGCCAAGGGAGGCCATTTGCCATGGGAAAAAGAAGTCCTTTCCCCAGGGTCTGGGTGTCAGATGAAAGGTGGCCTTTGGGGTTCTGAGGACTTGTAGGGTAGTACTTACTGGCTAGAGTAGAGGAAATGGATTCTATTTGAATATCTGTCCCACAGGTCCTGGTTGTCCTTGATGGGCTGCAGCTGTGAGCATTGAAGAGAACTGGGATAAAAGGGGGCGGCGTAGCCATTCAGGGAGAGCCTTGAAGGAGCCCTGAACTGGGAAAGAACAGCATGCAGAAGAAAGCGTCTGTGCTGTGAAGATCTGCAGCCATAAGAACACACCGAGGAGGTATGGACTTTAGCAATCTGAGAACAGCATGATGGGACTCTAGAGAAATAGAACAACAACAAGTGGCAGCTTTCGATTTGGAGCAATCCAGCAAAGCTTGCAAATTTCTTGCTGGGCACCACCCTCTTGGTCAGGGCGAGTGGCCAGAAATGGAGGCCATTTTCCATGGGGAAAACGAAGTCATTGGCCCAGGCTCTGGGTGTCAGATGACTGGTGGCATCTGGGGCTCTAAGGACTTGCAGGGTCCTAGTTGCTGGCAGCTTTCGTTCTGGAAGGATCCAGCAGAGTTTGTAGATTCCTGGCTTGGCACTGCCCTGCCTTCCAGGCCGAGTGGCCAGAAATGAAGGCCATTTTCCATGGGAAAAACGAAGTCCTTTCCCCAGGGTCTCAGTAATATGTTCAAGGTGGCGTTTGAGGCTCTAAGTACTTCCAGGGCCCTAGTTGCTGGCAGCTTTTCTTTTGGAAAAATCCAGCAACGATTGCATCATTCTAGCTAGGCTCCCACTTTCTGCCAGGGTGAGTGGCTGCCAAGGGAGGCCATTTGCCATGGGAAAAAGAAGTCCTTTCCCCAGGGTCTGGGTGTCAGATGAAAGGTGGCCTTTGGGGTTCTGAGGACTTGTAGGGTAGTACTTACTGGCTAGAGTAGAGGAAATGGATTCTATTTGAATATCTGTCCCACAGGTCCTGGTTGTCCTTGATGGGCTGCAGCTGTGAGCATTGAAGAGAACTGGGATAAAAGGGGGCGGCGTAGCCATTCAGGGAGAGCCTTGAAGGAGCCCTGAACTGGGAAAGAACAGCATGCAGAAGAAAGCGTCTGTGCTGTGAAGATCTGCAGCCATAAGAACACACCGAGGAGGTATGGACTTTAGCAATCTGAGAACAGCATGATGGGACTCTAGAGAAATAGAACAACAACAAGTGGCAGCTTTCGATTTGGAGCAATCCAGCAAAGCTTGCAAATTTCTTGCTGGGCACCACCCTCTTGGTCAGGGCGAGTGGCCAGAAATGGAGGCCATTTTCCATGGGGAAAACGAAGTCATTGGCCCAGGCTCTGGGTGTCAGATGACTGGTGGCATCTGGGGCTCTAAGGACTTGCAGGGTCCTAGTTGCTGGCAGCTTTCGTTCTGGAAGGATCCAGCAGAGTTTGTAGATTCCTGGCTTGGCACTGCCCTGCCTGCCAGGCCGAGTGGCCAGAAATGAAGGCCATTTTCCATGGGAAAAACGAAGTCCTTTCCCCAGGGTCTCAGTAATATGTTCAAGGTGGCGTTTGAGGCTCTAAGTACTTCCAGGGCCCTAGTTGCTGGCAGCTTTTCTTTTGGAAAAATCCAGCAACGATTGCATCATTCTAGCTAGGCTCCCACTTTCTGCCAGGGTGAGTGGCTGCCAAGGGAGGCCATTTGCCATGGGAAAAAGAAGTCCTTTCCCCAGGGTCTGGGTGTCAGATGAAAGGTGGCCTTTGGGGTTCTGAGGACTTGTAGGGTAGTACTTACTGGCTAGAGTAGAGGAAATGGATTCTATTTGAATATCTGTCCCACAGGTCCTGGTTGTCCTTGATGGGCTGCAGCTGTGAGCATTGAAGAGAACTGGGATAAAAGGGGGCGGCGTAGCCATTCAGGGAGAGCCTTGAAGGAGCCCTGAACTGGGAAAGAACAGCATGCAGAAGAAAGCGTCTGTGCTGTGAAGATCTGCAGCCATAAGAACACACCGAGGAGGTATGGACTTTAGCAATCTGAGAACAGCATGATGGGACTCTAGAGAAATAGAACAACAACAAGTGGCAGCTTTCGATTTGGAGCAATCCAGCAAAGCTTGCAAATTTCTTGCTGGGCACCACCCTCTTGGTCAGGGCGAGTGGCCAGAAATGGAGGCCATTTTCCATGGGGAAAACGAAGTCATTGGCCCAGGCTCTGGGTGTCAGATGACTGGTGGCATCTGGGGCTCTAAGGACTTGCAGGGTCCTAGTTGCTGGCAGCTTTCGTTCTGGAAGGATCCAGCAGAGTTTGTAGATTCCTGGCTTGGCACTGCCCTGCCTGCCAGGCCGAGTGGCCAGAAATGAAGGCCATTTTCCATGGGAAAAACGAAGTCCTTTCCCCAGGGTCTCAGTAATATGTTCAAGGTGGCGTTTGAGGCTCTAAGTACTTCCAGGGCCCTAGTTGCTGGCAGCTTTTCTTTTGGAAAAATCCAGCAACGATTGCATCATTCTAGCTAGGCTCCCACTTTCTGCCAGGGTGAGTGGCTGCCAAGGGAGGCCATTTGCCATGGGAAAAAGAAGTCCTTTCCCCAGGGTCTGGGTGTCAGATGAAAGGTGGCCTTTGGGGTTCTGAGGACTTGTAGGGTAGTACTTACTGGCTAGAGTAGAGGAAATGGATTCTATTTGAATATCTGTCCCACAGGTCCTGGTTGTCCTTGATGGGCTGCAGCTGTGAGCATTGAAGAGAACTGGGATAAAAGGGGGCGGCGTAGCCATTCAGGGAGAGCCTTGAAGGAGCCCTGAACTGGGAAAGAACAGCATGCAGAAGAAAGCGTCTGTGCTGTGAAGATCTGCAGCCATAAGAACACACCGAGGAGGTATGGACTTTAGCAATCTGAGAACAGCATGATGGGACTCTAGAGAAATAGAACAACAACAAGTGGCAGCTTTCGATTTGGAGCAATCCAGCAAAGCTTGCAAATTTCTTGCTGGGCACCACCCTCTTGGTCAGGGCGAGTGGCCAGAAATGGAGGCCATTTTCCATGGGGAAAACGAAGTCATTGGCCCAGGCTCTGGGTGTCAGATGACTGGTGGCATCTGGGGCTCTAAGGACTTGCAGGGTCCTAGTTGCTGGCAGCTTTCGTTCTGGAAGGATCCAGCAGAGTTTGTAGATTCCTGGCTTGGCACTGCCCTGCCTTCCAGGCCGAGTGGCCAGAAATGAAGGCCATTTTCCATGGGAAAAACGAAGTCCTTTCCCCAGGGTCTCAGTAATATGTTCAAGGTGGCGTTTGAGGCTCTAAGTACTTCCAGGGCCCTAGTTGCTGGCAGCTTTTCTTTTGGAAAAATCCAGCAACGATTGCATCATTCTAGCTAGGCTCCCACTTTCTGCCAGGGTGAGTGGCTGCCAAGGGAGGCCATTTGCCATGGGAAAAAGAAGTCCTTTCCCCAGGGTCTGGGTGTCAGATGAAAGGTGGCCTTTGGGGTTCTGAGGACTTGTAGGGTAGTACTTACTGGCTAGAGTAGAGGAAATGGATTCTATTTGAATATCTGTCCCACAGGTCCTGGTTGTCCTTGATGGGCTGCAGCTGTGAGCATTGAAGAGAACTGGGATAAAAGGGGGCGGCGTAGCCATTCAGGGAGAGCCTTGAAGGAGCCCTGAACTGGGAAAGAACAGCATGCAGAAGAAAGCGTCTGTGCTGTGAAGATCTGCAGCCATAAGAACACACCGAGGAGGTATGGACTTTAGCAATCTGAGAACAGCATGATGGGACTCTAGAGAAATAGAACAACAACAAGTGGCAGCTTTCGATTTGGAGCAATCCAGCAAAGCTTGCAAATTTCTTGCTGGGCACCACCCTCTTGGTCAGGGCGAGTGGCCAGAAATGGAGGCCATTTTCCATGGGGAAAACGAAGTCATTGGCCCAGGCTCTGGGTGTCAGATGACTGGTGGCATCTGGGGCTCTAAGGACTTGCAGGGTCCTAGTTGCTGGCAGCTTTCGTTCTGGAAGGATCCAGCAGAGTTTGTAGATTCCTGGCTTGGCACTGCCCTGCCTGCCAGGCCGAGTGGCCAGAAATGAAGGCCATTTTCCATGGGAAAAACGAAGTCCTTTCCCCAGGGTCTCAGTAATATGTTCAAGGTGGCGTTTGAGGCTCTAAGTACTTCCAGGGCCCTAGTTGCTGGCAGCTTTTCTTTTGGAAAAATCCAGCAACGATTGCATCATTCTAGCTAGGCTCCCACTTTCTGCCAGGGTGAGTGGCTGCCAAGGGAGGCCATTTGCCATGGGAAAAAGAAGTCCTTTCCCCAGGGTCTGGGTGTCAGATGAAAGGTGGCCTTTGGGGTTCTGAGGACTTGTAGGGTAGTACTTACTGGCTAGAGTAGAGGAAATGGATTCTATTTGAATATCTGTCCCACAGGTCCTGGTTGTCCTTGATGGGCTGCAGCTGTGAGCATTGAAGAGAACTGGGATAAAAGGGGGCGGCGTAGCCATTCAGGGAGAGCCTTGAAGGAGCCCTGAACTGGGAAAGAACAGCATGCAGAAGAAAGCGTCTGTGCTGTGAAGATCTGCAGCCATAAGAACACACCGAGGAGGTATGGACTTTAGCAATCTGAGAACAGCATGATGGGACTCTAGAGAAATAGAACAACAACAAGTGGCAGCTTTCGATTTGGAGCAATCCAGCAAAGCTTGCAAATTTCTTGCTGGGCACCACCCTCTTGGTCAGGGCGAGTGGCCAGAAATGGAGGCCATTTTCCATGGGGAAAACGAAGTCATTGGCCCAGGCTCTGGGTGTCAGATGACTGGTGGCATCTGGGGCTCTAAGGACTTGCAGGGTCCTAGTTGCTGGCAGCTTTCGTTCTGGAAGGATCCAGCAGAGTTTGTAGATTCCTGGCTTGGCACTGCCCTGCCTTCCAGGCCGAGTGGCCAGAAATGAAGGCCATTTTCCATGGGAAAAACGAAGTCCTTTCCCCAGGGTCTCAGTAATATGTTCAAGGTGGCGTTTGAGGCTCTAAGTACTTCCAGGGCCCTAGTTGCTGGCAGCTTTTCTTTTGGAAAAATCCAGCAACGATTGCATCATTCTAGCTAGGCTCCCACTTTCTGCCAGGGTGAGTGGCTGCCAAGGGAGGCCATTTGCCATGGGAAAAAGAAGTCCTTTCCCCAGGGTCTGGGTGTCAGATGAAAGGTGGCCTTTGGGGTTCTGAGGACTTGTAGGGTAGTACTTACTGGCTAGAGTAGAGGAAATGGATTCTATTTGAATATCTGTCCCACAGGTCCTGGTTGTCCTTGATGGGCTGCAGCTGTGAGCATTGAAGAGAACTGGGATAAAAGGGGGCGGCGTAGCCATTCAGGGAGAGCCTTGAAGGAGCCCTGAACTGGGAAAGAACAGCATGCAGAAGAAAGCGTCTGTGCTGTGAAGATCTGCAGCCATAAGAACACACCGAGGAGGTATGGACTTTAGCAATCTGAGAACAGCATGATGGGACTCTAGAGAAATAGAACAACAACAAGTGGCAGCTTTCGATTTGGAGCAATCCAGCAAAGCTTGCAAATTTCTTGCTGGGCACCACCCTCTTGGTCAGGGCGAGTGGCCAGAAATGGAGGCCATTTTCCATGGGGAAAACGAAGTCATTGGCCCAGGCTCTGGGTGTCAGATGACTGGTGGCATCTGGGGCTCTAAGGACTTGCAGGGTCCTAGTTGCTGGCAGCTTTCGTTCTGGAAGGATCCAGCAGAGTTTGTAGATTCCTGGCTTGGCACTGCCCTGCCTGCCAGGCCGAGTGGCCAGAAATGAAGGCCATTTTCCATGGGAAAAACGAAGTCCTTTCCCCAGGGTCTCAGTAATATGTTCAAGGTGGCGTTTGAGGCTCTAAGTACTTCCAGGGCCCTAGTTGCTGGCAGCTTTTCTTTTGGAAAAATCCAGCAACGATTGCATCATTCTAGCTAGGCTCCCACTTTCTGCCAGGGTGAGTGGCTGCCAAGGGAGGCCATTTGCCATGGGAAAAAGAAGTCCTTTCCCCAGGGTCTGGGTGTCAGATGAAAGGTGGCCTTTGGGGTTCTGAGGACTTGTAGGGTAGTACTTACTGGCTAGAGTAGAGGAAATGGATTCTATTTGAATATCTGTCCCACAGGTCCTGGTTGTCCTTGATGGGCTGCAGCTGTGAGCATTGAAGAGAACTGGGATAAAAGGGGGCGGCGTAGCCATTCAGGGAGAGCCTTGAAGGAGCCCTGAACTGGGAAAGAACAGCATGCAGAAGAAAGCGTCTGTGCTGTGAAGATCTGCAGCCATAAGAACACACCGAGGAGGTATGGACTTTAGCAATCTGAGAACAGCATGATGGGACTCTAGAGAAATAGAACAACAACAAGTGGCAGCTTTCGATTTGGAGCAATCCAGCAAAGCTTGCAAATTTCTTGCTGGGCACCACCCTCTTGGTCAGGGCGAGTGGCCAGAAATGGAGGCCATTTTCCATGGGGAAAACGAAGTCATTGGCCCAGGCTCTGGGTGTCAGATGACTGGTGGCATCTGGGGCTCTAAGGACTTGCAGGGTCCTAGTTGCTGGCAGCTTTCGTTCTGGAAGGATCCAGCAGAGTTTGTAGATTCCTGGCTTGGCACTGCCCTGCCTGCCAGGCCGAGTGGCCAGAAATGAAGGCCATTTTCCATGGGAAAAACGAAGTCCTTTCCCCAGGGTCTCAGTAATATGTTCAAGGTGGCGTTTGAGGCTCTAAGTACTTCCAGGGCCCTAGTTGCTGGCAGCTTTTCTTTTGGAAAAATCCAGCAACGATTGCATCATTCTAGCTAGGCTCCCACTTTCTGCCAGGGTGAGTGGCTGCCAAGGGAGGCCATTTGCCATGGGAAAAAGAAGTCCTTTCCCCAGGGTCTGGGTGTCAGATGAAAGGTGGCCTTTGGGGTTCTGAGGACTTGTAGGGTAGTACTTACTGGCTAGAGTAGAGGAAATGGATTCTATTTGAATATCTGTCCCACAGGTCCTGGTTGTCCTTGATGGGCTGCAGCTGTGAGCATTGAAGAGAACTGGGATAAAAGGGGGCGGCGTAGCCATTCAGGGAGAGCCTTGAAGGAGCCCTGAACTGGGAAAGAACAGCATGCAGAAGAAAGCGTCTGTGCTGTGAAGATCTGCAGCCATAAGAACACACCGAGGAGGTATGGACTTTAGCAATCTGAGAACAGCATGATGGGACTCTAGAGAAATAGAACAACAACAAGTGGCAGCTTTCGATTTGGAGCAATCCAGCAAAGCTTGCAAATTTCTTGCTGGGCACCACCCTCTTGGTCAGGGCGAGTGGCCAGAAATGGAGGCCATTTTCCATGGGGAAAACGAAGTCATTGGCCCAGGCTCTGGGTGTCAGATGACTGGTGGCATCTGGGGCTCTAAGGACTTGCAGGGTCCTAGTTGCTGGCAGCTTTCGTTCTGGAAGGATCCAGCAGAGTTTGTAGATTCCTGGCTTGGCACTGCCCTGCCTTCCAGGCCGAGTGGCCAGAAATGAAGGCCATTTTCCATGGGAAAAACGAAGTCCTTTCCCCAGGGTCTCAGTAATATGTTCAAGGTGGCGTTTGAGGCTCTAAGTACTTCCAGGGCCCTAGTTGCTGGCAGCTTTTCTTTTGGAAAAATCCAGCAACGATTGCATCATTCTAGCTAGGCTCCCACTTTCTGCCAGGGTGAGTGGCTGCCAAGGGAGGCCATTTGCCATGGGAAAAAGAAGTCCTTTCCCCAGGGTCTGGGTGTCAGATGAAAGGTGGCCTTTGGGGTTCTGAGGACTTGTAGGGTAGTACTTACTGGCTAGAGTAGAGGAAATGGATTCTATTTGAATATCTGTCCCACAGGTCCTGGTTGTCCTTGATGGGCTGCAGCTGTGAGCATTGAAGAGAACTGGGATAAAAGGGGGCGGCGTAGCCATTCAGGGAGAGCCTTGAAGGAGCCCTGAACTGGGAAAGAACAGCATGCAGAAGAAAGCGTCTGTGCTGTGAAGATCTGCAGCCATAAGAACACACCGAGGAGGTATGGACTTTAGCAATCTGAGAACAGCATGATGGGACTCTAGAGAAATAGAACAACAACAAGTGGCAGCTTTCGATTTGGAGCAATCCAGCAAAGCTTGCAAATTTCTTGCTGGGCACCACCCTCTTGGTCAGGGCGAGTGGCCAGAAATGGAGGCCATTTTCCATGGGGAAAACGAAGTCATTGGCCCAGGCTCTGGGTGTCAGATGACTGGTGGCATCTGGGGCTCTAAGGACTTGCAGGGTCCTAGTTGCTGGCAGCTTTCGTTCTGGAAGGATCCAGCAGAGTTTGTAGATTCCTGGCTTGGCACTGCCCTGCCTGCCAGGCCGAGTGGCCAGAAATGAAGGCCATTTTCCATGGGAAAAACGAAGTCCTTTCCCCAGGGTCTCAGTAATATGTTCAAGGTGGCGTTTGAGGCTCTAAGTACTTCCAGGGCCCTAGTTGCTGGCAGCTTTTCTTTTGGAAAAATCCAGCAACGATTGCATCATTCTAGCTAGGCTCCCACTTTCTGCCAGGGTGAGTGGCTGCCAAGGGAGGCCATTTGCCATGGGAAAAAGAAGTCCTTTCCCCAGGGTCTGGGTGTCAGATGAAAGGTGGCCTTTGGGGTTCTGAGGACTTGTAGGGTAGTACTTACTGGCTAGAGTAGAGGAAATGGATTCTATTTGAATATCTGTCCCACAGGTCCTGGTTGTCCTTGATGGGCTGCAGCTGTGAGCATTGAAGAGAACTGGGATAAAAGGGGGCGGCGTAGCCATTCAGGGAGAGCCTTGAAGGAGCCCTGAACTGGGAAAGAACAGCATGCAGAAGAAAGCGTCTGTGCTGTGAAGATCTGCAGCCATAAGAACACACCGAGGAGGTATGGACTTTAGCAATCTGAGAACAGCATGATGGGACTCTAGAGAAATAGAACAACAACAAGTGGCAGCTTTCGATTTGGAGCAATCCAGCAAAGCTTGCAAATTTCTTGCTGGGCACCACCCTCTTGGTCAGGGCGAGTGGCCAGAAATGGAGGCCATTTTCCATGGGGAAAACGAAGTCATTGGCCCAGGCTCTGGGTGTCAGATGACTGGTGGCATCTGGGGCTCTAAGGACTTGCAGGGTCCTAGTTGCTGGCAGCTTTCGTTCTGGAAGGATCCAGCAGAGTTTGTAGATTCCTGGCTTGGCACTGCCCTGCCTTCCAGGCCGAGTGGCCAGAAATGAAGGCCATTTTCCATGGGAAAAACGAAGTCCTTTCCCCAGGGTCTCAGTAATATGTTCAAGGTGGCGTTTGAGGCTCTAAGTACTTCCAGGGCCCTAGTTGCTGGCAGCTTTTCTTTTGGAAAAATCCAGCAACGATTGCATCATTCTAGCTAGGCTCCCACTTTCTGCCAGGGTGAGTGGCTGCCAAGGGAGGCCATTTGCCATGGGAAAAAGAAGTCCTTTCCCCAGGGTCTGGGTGTCAGATGAAAGGTGGCCTTTGGGGTTCTGAGGACTTGTAGGGTAGTACTTACTGGCTAGAGTAGAGGAAATGGATTCTATTTGAATATCTGTCCCACAGGTCCTGGTTGTCCTTGATGGGCTGCAGCTGTGAGCATTGAAGAGAACTGGGATAAAAGGGGGCGGCGTAGCCATTCAGGGAGAGCCTTGAAGGAGCCCTGAACTGGGAAAGAACAGCATGCAGAAGAAAGCGTCTGTGCTGTGAAGATCTGCAGCCATAAGAACACACCGAGGAGGTATGGACTTTAGCAATCTGAGAACAGCATGATGGGACTCTAGAGAAATAGAACAACAACAAGTGGCAGCTTTCGATTTGGAGCAATCCAGCAAAGCTTGCAAATTTCTTGCTGGGCACCACCCTCTTGGTCAGGGCGAGTGGCCAGAAATGGAGGCCATTTTCCATGGGGAAAACGAAGTCATTGGCCCAGGCTCTGGGTGTCAGATGACTGGTGGCATCTGGGGCTCTAAGGACTTGCAGGGTCCTAGTTGCTGGCAGCTTTCGTTCTGGAAGGATCCAGCAGAGTTTGTAGATTCCTGGCTTGGCACTGCCCTGCCTGCCAGGCCGAGTGGCCACAAATGAAGGCCATTTTCCATGGGAAAAACGAAGTCCTTTCCCCAGGGTCTCAGGAATATGTTCAAGGTGGCGTTTGAGGCTCTAAGTACTTCCAGGGCCCTAGTTGCTGGCAGCTTTTCTTTTGGAAAAATCCAGCAACGATTGCATCATTCTAGCTAGGCTCCCACTTTCTGCCAGGGTGAGTGGCTGCCAAGGGAGGCCATTTGCCATGGGAAAAAGAAGTCCTTTCCCCAGGGTCTGGGTGTCAGATGAAAGGTGGCCTTTGGGGTTCTGAGGACTTGTAGGGTAGTACTTACTGGCTAGAGTAGAGGAAATGGATTCTATTTGAATATCTGTCCCACAGGTCCTGGTTGTCCTTGATGGGCTGCAGCTGTGAGCATTGAAGAGAACTGGGATAAAAGGGGGCGGCGTAGCCATTCAGGGAGAGCCTTGAAGGAGCCCTGAACTGGGAAAGAACAGCATGCAGAAGAAAGCGTCTGTGCTGTGAAGATCTGCAGCCATAAGAACACACCGAGGAGGTATGGACTTTAGCAATCTGAGAACAGCATGATGGGACTCTAGAGAAATAGAACAACAACAAGTGGCAGCTTTCGATTTGGAGCAATCCAGCAAAGCTTGCAAATTTCTTGCTGGGCACCACCCTCTTGGTCAGGGCGAGTGGCCAGAAATGGAGGCCATTTTCCATGGGGAAAACGAAGTCATTGGCCCAGGCTCTGGGTGTCAGATGACTGGTGGCATCTGGGGCTCTAAGGACTTGCAGGGTCCTAGTTGCTGGCAGCTTTCGTTCTGGAAGGATCCAGCAGAGTTTGTAGATTCCTGGCTTGGCACTGCCCTGCCTGCCAGGCCGAGTGGCCACAAATGAAGGCCATTTTCCATGGGAAAAACGAAGTCCTTTCCCCAGGGTCTCAGTAATATGTTCAAGGTGGCGTTTGAGGCTCTAAGTACTTCCAGGGCCCTAGTTGCTGCCAGCTTTTCTTTTGGAAAAATCCAGCAACGATTGCATCATTCTAGCTAGGCTCCCACTTTCTGCCAGGGTGAGTGGCTGCCAAGGGAGGCCATTTGCCATGGGAAAAAGAAGTCCTTTCCCCAGGGTCTGGGTGTCAGATGAAAGGTGGCCTTTGGGGTTCTGAGGACTTGTAGGGTAGTACTTACTGGCTAGAGTAGAGGAAATGGATTCTATTTGAATATCTGTCCCACAGGTCCTGGTTGTCCTTGATGGGCTGCAGCTGTGAGCATTGAAGAGAACTGGGATAAAAGGGGGCGGCGTAGCCATTCAGGGAGAGCCTTGAAGGAGCCCTGAACTGGGAAAGAACAGCATGCAGAAGAAAGCGTCTGTGCTGTGAAGATCTGCAGCCATAAGAACACACCGAGGAGGTATGGACTTTAGCAATCTGAGAACAGCATGATGGGACTCTAGAGAAATAGAACAACAACAAGTGGCAGCTTTCGATTTGGAGCAATCCAGCAAAGCTTGCAAATTTCTTGCTGGGCACCACCCTCTTGGTCAGGGCGAGTGGCCAGAAATGGAGGCCATTTTCCATGGGGAAAACGAAGTCATTGGCCCAGGCTCTGGGTGTCAGATGACTGGTGGCATCTGGGGCTCTAAGGACTTGCAGGGTCCTAGTTGCTGGCAGCTTTCGTTCTGGAAGGATCCAGCAGAGTTTGTAGATTCCTGGCTTGGCACTGCCCTGCCTGCCAGGCCAAGTGGCCAGAAATGAAGGCCATTTTCCATGGGAAAAACGAAGTCCTTTCCCCAGGGTCTCAGTAATATGTTCAAGGTGGCGTTTGAGGCTCTAAGTACTTCCAGGGCCCTAGTTGCTGCCAGCTTTTCTTTTGGAAAAATCCAGCAACGATTGCATCATTCTAGCTAGGCTCCCACTTTCTGCCAGGGTGAGTGGCTGCCAAGGGAGGCCATTTGCCATGGGAAAAAGAAGTCCTTTCCCCAGGGTCTGGGTGTCAGATGAAAGGTGGCCTTTGGGGTTCTGAGGACTTGTAGGGTAGTACTTACTGGCTAGAGTAGAGGAAATGGATTCTATTTGAATATCTGTCCCACAGGTCCTGGTTGTCCTTGATGGGCTGCAGCTGTGAGCATTGAAGAGAACTGGGATAAAAGGGGGCGGCGTAGCCATTCAGGGAGAGCCTTGAAGGAGCCCTGAACTGGGAAAGAACAGCATGCAGAAGAAAGCGTCTGTGCTGTGAAGATCTGCAGCCATAAGAACACACCGAGGAGGTATGGACTTTAGCAATCTGAGAACAGCATGATGGGACTCTAGAGAAATAGAACAACAACAAGTGGCAGCTTTCGATTTGGAGCAATCCAGCAAAGCTTGCAAATTTCTTGCTGGGCACCACCCTCTTGGTCAGGGCGAGTGGCCAGAAATGGAGGCCATTTTCCATGGGGAAAACGAAGTCATTGGCCCAGGCTCTGGGTGTCAGATGACTGGTGGCATCTGGGGCTCTAAGGACTTGCAGGGTCCTAGTTGCTGGCAGCTTTCGTTCTGGAAGGATCCAGCAGAGTTTGTAGATTCCTGGCTTGGCACTGCCCTGCCTGCCAGGCCGAGTGGCCACAAATGAAGGCCATTTTCCATGGGAAAAACGAAGTCCTTTCCCCAGGGTCTCAGGAATATGTTCAAGGTGGCGTTTGAGGCTCTAAGTACTTCCAGGGCCCTAGTTGCTGCCAGCTTTTCTTTTGGAAAAATCCAGCAACGATTGCATCATTCTAGCTAGGCTCCCACTTTCTGCCAGGGTGAGTGGCTGCCAAGGGAGGCCATTTGCCATGGGAAAAAGAAGTCCTTTCCCCAGGGTCTGGGTGTCAGATGAAAGGTGGCCTTTGGGGTTCTGAGGACTTGTAGGGTAGTACTTACTGGCTAGAGTAGAGGAAATGGATTCTATTTGAATATCTGTCCCACAGGTCCTGGTTGTCCTTGATGGGCTGCAGCTGTGAGCATTGAAGAGAACTGGGATAAAAGGGGGCGGCGTAGCCATTCAGGGAGAGCCTTGAAGGAGCCCTGAACTGGGAAAGAACAGCATGCAGAAGAAAGCGTCTGTGCTGTGAAGATCTGCAGCCATAAGAACACACCGAGGAGGTATGGACTTTAGCAATCTGAGAACAGCATGATGGGACTCTAGAGAAATAGAACAACAACAAGTGGCAGCTTTAGATTTGGAGCAATCCAGCAAAGCTTGCAAATTTCTTGCTGGGCACCACCCTCTTGGTCAGGGCGAGTGGCCAGAAATGGAGGCCATTTTCCATGGGGAAAACGAAGTCATTGGCCCAGGCTCTGGGTGTCAGATGACTGGTGGCATCTGGGGCTCTAAGGACTTGCAGGGTCCTAGTTGCTGGCAGCTTTCGTTCTGGAAGGATCCAGCACAGTTTGTAGATTCCTGGCTTGGCACTGCCCTGCCTGCCAGGCCGAGTGGCCACAAATGAAGGCCATTTTCCATGGGAAAAACGAAGTCCTTTCCCCAGGGTCTCAGTAATATGTTCAAGGTGGCGTTTGAGGCTCTAAGTACTTCCAGGGCCCTAGTTGCTGGCAGCTTTTCTTTTGGAAAAATCCAGCAACGATTGCATCATTCTAGCTAGGCTCCCACTTTCTGCCAGGGTGAGTGGCTGCCAAGGGAGGCCATTTGCCATGGGAAAAAGAAGTCCTTTCCCCAGGGTCTGGGTGTCAGATGAAAGGTGGCCTTTGGGGTTCTGAGGACTTGTAGGGTAGTACTTACTGGCTAGAGTAGAGGAAATGGATTCTATTTGAATATCTGTCCCACAGGTCCTGGTTGTCCTTGATGGGCTGCAGCTGTGAGCATTGAAGAGAACTGGGATAAAAGGGGGCGGCGTAGCCATTCAGGGAGAGCCTTGAAGGAGCCCTGAACTGGGAAAGAACAGCATGCAGAAGAAAGCGTCTGTGCTGTGAAGATCTGCAGCCATAAGAACACACCGAGGAGGTATGGACTTTAGCAATCTGAGAACAGCATGATGGGACTCTAGAGAAATAGAACAACAACAAGTGGCAGCTTTCGATTTGGAGCAATCCAGCAAAGCTTGCAAATTTCTTGCTGGGCACCACCCTCTTGGTCAGGGCGAGTGGCCAGAAATGGAGGCCATTTTCCATGGGGAAAACGAAGTCATTGGCCCAGGCTCTGGGTGTCAGATGACTGGTGGCATCTGGGGCTCTAAGGACTTGCAGGGTCCTAGTTGCTGGCAGCTTTCGTTCTGGAAGGATCCAGCAGAGTTTGTAGATTCCTGGCTTGGCACTGCCCTGCCTGCCAGGCCAAGTGGCCAGAAATGAAGGCCATTTTCCATGGGAAAAACGAAGTCCTTTCCCCAGGGTCTCAGTAATATGTTCAAGGTGGCGTTTGAGGCTCTAAGTACTTCCAGGGCCCTAGTTGCTGCCAGCTTTTCTTTTGGAAAAATCCAGCAACGATTGCATCATTCTAGCTAGGCTCCCACTTTCTGCCAGGGTGAGTGGCTGCCAAGGGAGGCCATTTGCCATGGGAAAAAGAAGTCCTTTCCCCAGGGTCTGGGTGTCAGATGAAAGGTGGCCTTTGGGGTTCTGAGGACTTGTAGGGTACTACTTACTGGCTAGAGTAGAGGAAATGGATTCTATTTGAATATCTGTCCCACAGGTCCTGGTTGTCCTTGATGGGCTGCAGCTGTGAGCATTGAAGAGAACTGGGATAAAAGGGGGCGGCGTAGCCATTCAGGGAGAGCCTTGAAGGAGCCCTGAACTGGGAAAGAACAGCATGCAGAAGAAAGCGTCTGTGCTGTGAAGATCTGCAGCCATAAGAACACACCGAGGAGGTATGGACTTTAGCAATCTGAGAACAGCATGATGGGACTCTAGAGAAATAGAACAACAACAAGTGGCAGCTTTCGATTTGGAGCAATCCAGCAAAGCTTGCAAATTTCTTGCTGGGCACCACCCTCTTGGTCAGGGCGAGTGGCCAGAAATGGAGGCCATTTTCCATGGGGAAAACGAAGTCATTGGCCCAGGCTCTGGGTGTCAGATGACTGGTGGCATCTGGGGCTCTAAGGACTTGCAGGGTCCTAGTTGCTGGCAGCTTTCGTTCTGGAAGGATCCAGCAGAGTTTGTAGATTCCTGGCTTGGCACTGCCCTGCCTGCCAGGCCGAGTGGCCACAAATGAAGGCCATTTTCCATGGGAAAAACGAAGTCCTTTCCCCAGGGTCTCAGGAATATGTTCAAGGTGGCGTTTGAGGCTCTAAGTACTTCCAGGGCCCTAGTTGCTGCCAGCTTTTCTTTTGGAAAAATCCAGCAACGATTGCATCATTCTAGCTAGGCTCCCACTTTCTGCCAGGGTGAGTGGCTGCCAAGGGAGGCCATTTGCCATGGGAAAAAGAAGTCCTTTCCCCAGGGTCTGGGTGTCAGATGAAAGGTGGCCTTTGGGGTTCTGAGGACTTGTAGGGTAGTACTTACTGGCTAGAGTAGAGGAAATGGATTCTATTTGAATATCTGTCCCACAGGTCCTGGTTGTCCTTGATGGGCTGCAGCTGTGAGCATTGAAGAGAACTGGGATAAAAGGGGGCGGCGTAGCCATTCAGGGAGAGCCTTGAAGGAGCCCTGAACTGGGAAAGAACAGCATGCAGAAGAAAGCGTCTGTGCTGTGAAGATCTGCAGCCATAAGAACACACCGAGGAGGTATGGACTTTAGCAATCTGAGAACAGCATGATGGGACTCTAGAGAAATAGAACAACAACAAGTGGCAGCTTTCGATTTGGAGCAATCCAGCAAAGCTTGCAAATTTCTTGCTGGGCACCACCCTCTTGGTCAGGGCGAGTGGCCAGAAATGGAGGCCATTTTCCATGGGGAAAACGAAGTCATTGGCCCAGGCTCTGGGTGTCAGATGACTGGTGGCATCTGGGGCTCTAAGGACTTGCAGGGTCCTAGTTGCTGGCAGCTTTCGTTCTGGAAGGATCCAGCACAGTTTGTAGATTCCTGGCTTGGCACTGCCCTGCCTGCCAGGCCGAGTGGCCACAAATGAAGGCCATTTTCCATGGGAAAAACGAAGTCCTTTCCCCAGGGTCTCAGTAATATGTTCAAGGTGGCGTTTGAGGCTCTAAGTACTTCCAGGGCCCTAGTTGCTGGCAGCTTTTCTTTTGGAAAAATCCAGCAACGATTGCATCATTCTAGCTAGGCTCCCACTTTCTGCCAGGGTGAGTGGCTGCCAAGGGAGGCCATTTGCCATGGGAAAAAGAAGTCCTTTCCCCAGGGTCTGGGTGTCAGATGAAAGGTGGCCTTTGGGGTTCTGAGGACTTGTAGGGTACTACTTACTGGCTAGAGTAGAGGAAATGGATTCTATTTGAATATCTGTCCCACAGGTCCTGGTTGTCCTTGATGGGCTGCAGCTGTGAGCATTGAAGAGAACTGGGATAAAAGGGGGCGGCGTAGCCATTCAGGGAGAGCCTTGAAGGAGCCCTGAACTGGGAAAGAACAGCATGCAGAAGAAAGCGTCTGTGCTGTGAAGATCTGCAGCCATAAGAACACACCGAGGAGGTATGGACTTTAGCAATCTGAGAACAGCATGATGGGACTCTAGAGAAATAGAACAACAACAAGTGGCAGCTTTCGATTTGGAGCAATCCAGCAAAGCTTGCAAATTTCTTGCTGGGCACCACCCTCTTGGTCAGGGCGAGTGGCCAGAAATGGAGGCCATTTTCCATGGGGAAAACGAAGTCATTGGCCCAGGCTCTGGGTGTCAGATGACTGGTGGCATCTGGGGCTCTAAGGACTTGCAGGGTCCTAGTTGCTGGCAGCTTTCGTTCTGGAAGGATCCAGCAGAGTTTGTAGATTCCTGGCTTGGCACTGCCCTGCCTGCCAGGCCAAGTGGCCAGAAATGAAGGCCATTTTCCATGGGAAAAACGAAGTCCTTTCCCCAGGGTCTCAGTAATATGTTCAAGGTGGCGTTTGAGGCTCTAAGTACTTCCAGGGCCCTAGTTGCTGCCAGCTTTTCTTTTGGAAAAATCCAGCAACGATTGCATCATTCTAGCTAGGCTCCCACTTTCTGCCAGGGTGAGTGGCTGCCAAGGGAGGCCATTTGCCATGGGAAAAAGAAGTCCTTTCCCCAGGGTCTGGGTGTCAGATGAAAGGTGGCCTTTGGGGTTCTGAGGACTTGTAGGGTACTACTTACTGGCTAGAGTAGAGGAAATGGATTCTATTTGAATATCTGTCCCACAGGTCCTGGTTGTCCTTGATGGGCTGCAGCTGTGAGCATTGAAGAGAACTGGGATAAAAGGGGGCGGCGTAGCCATTCAGGGAGAGCCTTGAAGGAGCCCTGAACTGGGAAAGAACAGCATGCAGAAGAAAGCGTCTGTGCTGTGAAGATCTGCAGCCATAAGAACACACCGAGGAGGTATGGACTTTAGCAATCTGAGAACAGCATGATGGGACTCTAGAGAAATAGAACAACAACAAGTGGCAGCTTTCGATTTGGAGCAATCCAGCAAAGCTTGCAAATTTCTTGCTGGGCACCACCCTCTTGGTCAGGGCGAGTGGCCAGAAATGGAGGCCATTTTCCATGGGGAAAACGAAGTCATTGGCCCAGGCTCTGGGTGTCAGATGACTGGTGGCATCTGGGGCTCTAAGGACTTGCAGGGTCCTAGTTGCTGGCAGCTTTCGTTCTGGAAGGATCCAGCAGAGTTTGTAGATTCCTGGCTTGGCACTGCCCTGCCTGCCAGGCCGAGTGGCCACAAATGAAGGCCATTTTCCATGGGAAAAACGAAGTCCTTTCCCCAGGGTCTCAGTAATATGTTCAAGGTGGCGTTTGAGGCTCTAAGTACTTCCAGGGCCCTAGTTGCTGCCAGCTTTTCTTTTGGAAAAATCCAGCAACGATTGCATCATTCTAGCTGTGCTCCCACTTTCTGCCAGGGTGAGTGGCTGCCAAGGGAGGCCATTTGCCATGGGAAAAAGAAGTCCTTTCCCCAGGGTCTGGGTGTCAGATGAAAGGTGGCCTTTGGGGTTCTGAGGACTTGTAGGGTAGTACTTACTGGCTAGAGTAGAGGAAATGGATTCTATTTGAATATCTGTCCCACAGGTCCTGGTTGTCCTTGATGGGCTGCAGCTGTGAGCATTGAAGAGAACTGGGATAAAAGGGGGCGGCGTAGCCATTCAGGGAGAGCCTTGAAGGAGCCCTGAACTGGGAAAGAACAGCATGCAGAAGAAAGCGTCTGTGCTGTGAAGATCTGCAGCCATAAGAACACACCGAGGAGGTATGGACTTTAGCAATCTGAGAACAGCATGATGGGACTCTAGAGAAATAGAACAACAACAAGTGGCAGCTTTCGATTTGGAGCAATCCAGCAAAGCTTGCAAATTTCTTGCTGGGCACCACCCTCTTGGTCAGGGCGAGTGGCCAGAAATGGAGGCCATTTTCCATGGGGAAAACGAAGTCATTGGCCCAGGCTCTGGGTGTCAGATGACTGGTGGCATCTGGGGCTCTAAGGACTTGCAGGGTCCTAGTTGCTGGCAGCTTTCGTTCTGGAAGGATCCAGCAGAGTTTGTAGATTCCTGGCTTGGCACTGCCCTGCCTGCCAGGCCGAGTGGCCAGAAATGAAGGCCATTTTCCATGGGAAAAACGAAGTCCTTTCCCCAGGGTCTCAGTAATATGTTCAAGGTGGCGTTTGAGGCTCTAAGTACTTCCAGGGCCCTAGTTGCTGGCAGCTTTTCTTTTGGAAAAATCCAGCAACGATTGCATCATTCTAGCTAGGCTCCCACTTTCTGCCAGGGTGAGTGGCTGCCAAGGGAGGCCATTTGCCATGGGAAAAAGAAGTCCTTTCCCCAGGGTCTGGGTGTCAGATGAAAGGTGGCCTTTGGGGTTCTGAGGACTTGTAGGGTAGTACTTACTGGCTAGAGTAGAGGAAATGGATTCTATTTGAATATCTGTCCCACAGGTCCTGGTTGTCCTTGATGGGCTGCAGCTGTGAGCATTGAAGAGAACTGGGATAAAAGGGGGCGGCGTAGCCATTCAGGGAGAGCCTTGAAGGAGCCCTGAACTGGGAAAGAACAGCATGCAGAAGAAAGCGTCTGTGCTGTGAAGATCTGCAGCCATAAGAACACACCGAGGAGGTATGGACTTTAGCAATCTGAGAACAGCATGATGGGACTCTAGAGAAATAGAACAACAACAAGTGGCAGCTTTCGATTTGGAGCAATCCAGCAAAGCTTGCAAATTTCTTGCTGGGCACCACCCTCTTGGTCAGGGCGAGTGGCCAGAAATGGAGGCCATTTTCCATGGGGAAAACGAAGTCATTGGCCCAGGCTCTGGGTGTCAGATGACTGGTGGCATCTGGGGCTCTAAGGACTTGCAGGGTCCTAGTTGCTGGCAGCTTTCGTTCTGGAAGGATCCAGCAGAGTTTGTAGATTCCTGGCTTGGCACTGCCCTGCCTGCCAGGCCGAGTGGCCAGAAATGAAGGCCATTTTCCATGGGAAAAACGAAGTCCTTTCCCCAGGGTCTCAGTAATATGTTCAAGGTGGCGTTTGAGGCTCTAAGTACTTCCAGGGCCCTAGTTGCTGGCAGCTTTTCTTTTGGAAAAATCCAGCAACGATTGCATCATTCTAGCTAGGCTCCCACTTTCTGCCAGGGTGAGTGGCTGCCAAGGGAGGCCATTTGCCATGGGAAAAAGAAGTCCTTTCCCCAGGGTCTGGGTGTCAGATGAAAGGTGGCCTTTGGGGTTCTGAGGACTTGTAGGGTAGTACTTACTGGCTAGAGTAGAGGAAATGGATTCTATTTGAATATCTGTCCCACAGGTCCTGGTTGTCCTTGATGGGCTGCAGCTGTGAGCATTGAAGAGAACTGGGATAAAAGGGGGCGGCGTAGCCATTCAGGGAGAGCCTTGAAGGAGCCCTGAACTGGGAAAGAACAGCATGCAGAAGAAAGCGTCTGTGCTGTGAAGATCTGCAGCCATAAGAACACACCGAGGAGGTATGGACTTTAGCAATCTGAGAACAGCATGATGGGACTCTAGAGAAATAGAACAACAACAAGTGGCAGCTTTCGATTTGGAGCAATCCAGCAAAGCTTGCAAATTTCTTGCTGGGCACCACCCTCTTGGTCAGGGCGAGTGGCCAGAAATGGAGGCCATTTTCCATGGGGAAAACGAAGTCATTGGCCCAGGCTCTGGGTGTCAGATGACTGGTGGCATCTGGGGCTCTAAGGACTTGCAGGGTCCTAGTTGCTGGCAGCTTTCGTTCTGGAAGGATCCAGCAGAGTTTGTAGATTCCTGGCTTGGCACTGCCCTGCCTGCCAGGCCGAGTGGCCACAAATGAAGGCCATTTTCCATGGGAAAAACGAAGTCCTTTCCCCAGGGTCTCAGTAATATGTTCAAGGTGGCGTTTGAGGCTCTAAGTACTTCCAGGGCCCTAGTTGCTGGCAGCTTTTCTTTTGGAAAAATCCAGCAACGATTGCATCATTCTAGCTAGGCTCCCACTTTCTGCCAGGGTGAGTGGCTGCCAAGGGAGGCCATTTGCCATGGGAAAAAGAAGTCCTTTCCCCAGGGTCTGGGTGTCAGATGAAAGGTGGCCTTTGGGGTTCTGAGGACTTGTAGGGTAGTACTTACTGGCTAGAGTAGAGGAAATGGATTCTATTTGAATATCTGTCCCACAGGTCCTGGTTGTCCTTGATGGGCTGCAGCTGTGAGCATTGAAGAGAACTGGGATAAAAGGGGGCGGCGTAGCCATTCAGGGAGAGCCTTGAAGGAGCCCTGAACTGGGAAAGAACAGCATGCAGAAGAAAGCGTCTGTGCTGTGAAGATCTGCAGCCATAAGAACACACCGAGGAGGTATGGACTTTAGCAATCTGAGAACAGCATGATGGGACTCTAGAGAAATAGAACAACAACAAGTGGCAGCTTTCGATTTGGAGCAATCCAGCAAAGCTTGCAAATTTCTTGCTGGGCACCACCCTCTTGGTCAGGGCGAGTGGCCAGAAATGGAGGCCATTTTCCATGGGGAAAACGAAGTCATTGGCCCAGGCTCTGGGTGTCAGATGACTGGTGGCATCTGGGGCTCTAAGGACTTGCAGGGTCCTAGTTGCTGGCAGCTTTCGTTCTGGAAGGATCCAGCAGAGTTTGTAGATTCCTGGCTTGGCACTGCCCTGCCTGCCAGGCCGAGTGGCCACAAATGAAGGCCATTTTCCATGGGAAAAACGAAGTCCTTTCCCCAGGGTCTCAGTAATATGTTCAAGGTGGCGTTTGAGGCTCTAAGTACTTCCAGGGCCCTAGTTGCTGGCAGCTTTTCTTTTGGAAAAATCCAGCAACGATTGCATCATTCTAGCTAGGCTCCCACTTTCTGCCAGGGTGAGTGGCTGCCAAGGGAGGCCATTTGCCATGGGAAAAAGAAGTCCTTTCCCCAGGGTCTGGGTGTCAGATGAAAGGTGGCCTTTGGGGTTCTGAGGACTTGTAGGGTAGTACTTACTGGCTAGAGTAGAGGAAATGGATTCTATTTGAATATCTGTCCCACAGGTCCTGGTTGTCCTTGATGGGCTGCAGCTGTGAGCATTGAAGAGAACTGGGATAAAAGGGGGCGGCGTAGCCATTCAGGGAGAGCCTTGAAGGAGCCCTGAACTGGGAAAGAACAGCATGCAGAAGAAAGCGTCTGTGCTGTGAAGATCTGCAGCCATAAGAACACACCGAGGAGGTATGGACTTTAGCAATCTGAGAACAGCATGATGGGACTCTAGAGAAATAGAACAACAACAAGTGGCAGCTTTAGATTTGGAGCAATCCAGCAAAGCTTGCAAATTTCTTGCTGGGCACCACCCTCTTGGTCAGGGCGAGTGGCCAGAAATGGAGGCCATTTTCCATGGGGAAAACGAAGTCATTGGCCCAGGCTCTGGGTGTCAGATGACTGGTGGCATCTGGGGCTCTAAGGACTTGCAGGGTCCTAGTTGCTGGCAGCTTTCGTTCTGGAAGGATCCAGCAGAGTTTGTAGATTCCTGGCTTGGCACTGCCCTGCCTGCCAGGCCGAGTGGCCAGAAATGAAGGCCATTTTCCATGGGAAAAACGAAGTCCTTTCCCCAGGGTCTCAGTAATATGTTCAAGGTGGCGTTTGAGGCTCTAAGTACTTCCAGGGCCCTAGTTGCTGGCAGCTTTTCTTTTGGAAAAATCCAGCAACGATTGCATCATTCTAGCTAGGCTCCCACTTTCTGCCAGGGTGAGTGGCTGCCAAGGGAGGCCATTTGCCATGGGAAAAAGAAGTCCTTTCCCCAGGGTCTGGGTGTCAGATGAAAGGTGGCCTTTGGGGTTCTGAGGACTTGTAGGGTAGTACTTACTGGCTAGAGTAGAGGAAATGGATTCTATTTGAATATCTGTCCCACAGGTCCTGGTTGTCCTTGATGGGCTGCAGCTGTGAGCATTGAAGAGAACTGGGATAAAAGGGGGCGGCGTAGCCATTCAGGGAGAGCCTTGAAGGAGCCCTGAACTGGGAAAGAACAGCATGCAGAAGAAAGCGTCTGTGCTGTGAAGATCTGCAGCCATAAGAACACACCGAGGAGGTATGGACTTTAGCAATCTGAGAACAGCATGATGGGACTCTAGAGAAATAGAACAACAACAAGTGGCAGCTTTCGATTTGGAGCAATCCAGCAAAGCTTGCAAATTTCTTGCTGGGCACCACCCTCTTGGTCAGGGCGAGTGGCCAGAAATGGAGGCCATTTTCCATGGGGAAAACGAAGTCATTGGCCCAGGCTCTGGGTGTCAGATGACTGGTGGCATCTGGGGCTGTAAGGACTTGCAGGGTCCTAGTTGCTGGCAGCTTTCGTTCTGGAAGGATCCAGCAGAGTTTGTAGATTCCTGGCTTGGCACTGCCCTGCCTGCCAGGCCGAGTGGCCACAAATGAAGGCCATTTTCCATGGGAAAAACGAAGTCCTTTCCCCAGGGTCTCAGTAATATGTTCAAGGTGGCGTTTGAGGCTCTAAGTACTTCCAGGGCCCTAGTTGCTGGCAGCTTTTCTTTTGGAAAAATCCAGCAACGATTGCATCATTCTAGCTAGGCTCCCACTTTCTGCCAGGGTGAGTGGCTGCCAAGGGAGGCCATTTGCCATGGGAAAAAGAAGTCCTTTCCCCAGGGTCTGGGTGTCAGATGAAAGGTGGCCTTTGGGGTTCTGAGGACTTGTAGGGTAGTACTTACTGGCTAGAGTAGAGGAAATGGATTCTATTTGAATATCTGTCCCACAGGTCCTGGTTGTCCTTGATGGGCTGCAGCTGTGAGCATTGAAGAGAACTGGGATAAAAGGGGGCGGCGTAGCCATTCAGGGAGAGCCTTGAAGGAGCCCTGAACTGGGAAAGAACAGCATGCAGAAGAAAGCGTCTGTGCTGTGAAGATCTGCAGCCATAAGAACACACCGAGGAGGTATGGACTTTAGCAATCTGAGAACAGCATGATGGGACTCTAGAGAAATAGAACAACAACAAGTGGCAGCTTTCGATTTGGAGCAATCCAGCAAAGCTTGCAAATTTCTTGCTGGGCACCACCCTCTTGGTCAGGGCGAGTGGCCAGAAATGGAGGCCATTTTCCATGGGGAAAACGAAGTCATTGGCCCAGGCTCTGGGTGTCAGATGACTGGTGGCATCTGGGGCTGTAAGGACTTGCAGGGTCCTAGTTGCTGGCAGCTTTCGTTCTGGAAGGATCCAGCAGAGTTTGTAGATTCCTGGCTTGGCACTGCCCTGCCTGCCAGGCCAAGTGGCCACAAATGTAGGCCATTTTCCATGGGAAAAACGAAGTCCTTTCCCCAGGGTCTCAGTAATATGTTCAAGGTGGCGTTTGAGGCTCTAAGTACTTCCAGGGCCCTAGTTGCTGGCAGCTTTTCTTTTGGAAAAATCCAGCAACGATTGCATCATTCTAGCTAGGCTCCCACTTTCTGCCAGGGTGAGTGGCTGCCAAGGGAGGCCATTTGCCATGGGAAAAAGAAGTCCTTTCCCCAGGGTCTGGGTGTCAGATGAAAGGTGGCCTTTGGGGTTCTGAGGACTTGTAGGGTAGTACTTACTGGCTAGAGTAGAGGAAATGGATTCTATTTGAATATCTGTCCCACAGGTCCTGGTTGTCCTTGATGGGCTGCAGCTGTGAGCATTGAAGAGAACTGGGATAAAAGGGGGCGGCGTAGCCATTCAGGGAGAGCCTTGAAGGAGCCCTGAACTGGGAAAGAACAGCATGCAGAAGAAAGCGTCTGTGCTGTGAAGATCTGCAGCCATAAGAACACACCGAGGAGGTATGGACTTTAGCAATCTGAGAACAGCATGATGGGACTCTAGAGAAATAGAACAACAACAAGTGGCAGCTTTCGATTTGGAGCAATCCAGCAAAGCTTGCAAATTTCTTGCTGGGCACCACCCTCTTGGTCAGGGCGAGTGGCCAGAAATGGAGGCCATTTTCCATGGGGAAAACGAAGTCATTGGCCCAGGCTCTGGGTGTCAGATGACTGGTGGCATCTGGGGCTCTAAGGACTTGCAGGGTCCTAGTTGCTGGCAGCTTTCGTTCTGGAAGGATCCAGCAGAGTTTGTAGATTCCTGGCTTGGCACTGCCCTGCCTGCCAGGCCAAGTGGCCAGAAATGAAGGCCATTTTCCATGGGAAAAACGAAGTCCTTTCCCCAGGGTCTCAGTAATATGTTCAAGGTGGCGTTTGAGGCTCTAAGTACTTCCAGGGCCCTAGTTGCTGGCAGCTTTTCTTTTGGAAAAATCCAGCAACGATTGCATCATTCTAGCTAGGCTCCCACTTTCTGCCAGGGTGAGTGGCTGCCAAGGGAGGCCATTTGCCATGGGAAAAAGAAGTCCTTTCCCCAGGGTCTGGGTGTCAGATGAAAGGTGGCCTTTGGGGTTCTGAGGACTTGTAGGGTAGTACTTACTGGCTAGAGTAGAGGAAATGGATTCTATTTGAATATCTGTCCCACAGGTCCTGGTTGTCCTTGATGGGCTGCAGCTGTGAGCATTGAAGAGAACTGGGATAAAAGGGGGCAGCGTAGCCATTCAGGGAGAGCCTTGAAGGAGCCCTGAACTGGGAAAGAACAGCATGCAGAAGAAAGCGTCTGTGCTGTGAAGATCTGCAGCCATAAGAACACACCGAGGAGGTATGGACTTTAGCAATCTGAGAACAGCATGATGGGACTCTAGAGAAATAGAACAACAACAAGTGGCAGCTTTCGATTTGGAGCAATCCAGCAAAGCTTGCAAATTTCTTGCTGGGCACCACCCTCTTGGTCAGGGCGAGTGGCCAGAAATGGAGGCCATTTTCCATGGGGAAAACGAAGTCATTGGCCCAGGCTCTGGGTGTCAGATGACTGGTGGCATCTGGGGCTCTAAGGACTTGCAGGGTCCTAGTTGCTGGCAGCTTTCGTTCTGGAAGGATCCAGCAGAGTTTGTAGATTCCTGGCTTGGCACTGCCCTGCCTGCCAGGCCGAGTGGCCAGAAATGAAGGCCATTTTCCATGGGAAAAACGAAGTCCTTTCCCCAGGGTCTCAGTAATATGTTCAAGGTGGCGTTTGAGGCTCTAAGTACTTCCAGGGCCCTAGTTGCTGGCAGCTTTTCTTTTGGAAAAATCCAGCAACGATTGCATCATTCTAGCTAGGCTCCCACTTTCTGCCAGGGTGAGTGGCTGCCAAGGGAGGCCATTTGCCATGGGAAAAAGAAGTCCTTTCCCCAGGGTCTGGGTGTCAGATGAAAGGTGGCCTTTGGGGTTCTGAGGACTTGTAGGGTAGTACTTACTGGCTAGAGTAGAGGAAATGGATTCTATTTGAATATCTGTCCCACAGGTCCTGGTTGTCCTTGATGGGCTGCAGCTGTGAGCATTGAAGAGAACTGGGATAAAAGGGGGCGGCGTAGCCATTCAGGGAGAGCCTTGAAGGAGCCCTGAACTGGGAAAGAACAGCATGCAGAAGAAAGCGTCTGTGCTGTGAAGATCTGCAGCCATAAGAACACACCGAGGAGGTATGGACTTTAGCAATCTGAGAACAGCATGATGGGACTCTAGAGAAATAGAACAACAACAAGTGGCAGCTTTCGATTTGGAGCAATCCAGCAAAGCTTGCAAATTTCTTGCTGGGCACCACCCTCTTGGTCAGGGCGAGTGGCCAGAAATGGAGGCCATTTTCCATGGGGAAAACGAAGTCATTGGCCCAGGCTCTGGGTGTCAGATGACTGGTGGCATCTGGGGCTGTAAGGACTTGCAGGGTCCTAGTTGCTGGCAGCTTTCGTTCTGGAAGGATCCAGCAGAGTTTGTAGATTCCTGGCTTGGCACTGCCCTGCCTGCCAGGCCGAGTGGCCACAAATGAAGGCCATTTTCCATGGGAAAAACGAAGTCCTTTCCCCAGGGTCTCAGTAATATGTTCAAGGTGGCGTTTGAGGCTCTAAGTACTTCCAGGGCCCTAGTTGCTGGCAGCTTTTCTTTTGGAAAAATCCAGCAACGATTGCATCATTCTAGCTAGGCTCCCACTTTCTGCCAGGGTGAGTGGCTGCCAAGGGAGGCCATTTGCCATGGGAAAAAGAAGTCCTTTCCCCAGGGTCTGGGTGTCAGATGAAAGGTGGCCTTTGGGGTTCTGAGGACTTGTAGGGTAGTACTTACTGGCTAGAGTAGAGGAAATGGATTCTATTTGAATATCTGTCCCACAGGTCCTGGTTGTCCTTGATGGGCTGCAGCTGTGAGCATTGAAGAGAACTGGGATAAAAGGGGGCGGCGTAGCCATTCAGGGAGAGCCTTGAAGGAGCCCTGAACTGGGAAAGAACAGCATGCAGAAGAAAGCGTCTGTGCTGTGAAGATCTGCAGCCATAAGAACACACCGAGGAGGTATGGACTTTAGCAATCTGAGAACAGCATGATGGGACTCTAGAGAAATAGAACAACAACAAGTGGCAGCTTTCGATTTGGAGCAATCCAGCAAAGCTTGCAAATTTCTTGCTGGGCACCACCCTCTTGGTCAGGGCGAGTGGCCAGAAATGGAGGCCATTTTCCATGGGGAAAACGAAGTCATTGGCCCAGGCTCTGGGTGTCAGATGACTGGTGGCATCTGGGGCTCTAAGGACTTGCAGGGTCCTAGTTGCTGGCAGCTTTCGTTCTGGAAGGATCCAGCAGAGTTTGTAGATTCCTGGCTTGGCACTGCCCTGCCTGCCAGGCCGAGTGGCCAGAAATGAAGGCCATTTTCCATGGGAAAAACGAAGTCCTTTCCCCAGGGTCTCAGTAATATGTTCAAGGTGGCGTTTGAGGCTCTAAGTACTTCCAGGGCCCTAGTTGCTGCCAGCTTTTCTTTTGGAAAAATCCAGCAACGATTGCATCATTCTAGCTGTGCTCCCACTTTCTGCCAGGGTGAGTGGCTGCCAAGGGAGGCCATTTGCCATGGGAAAAAGAAGTCCTTTCCCCAGGGTCTGGGTGTCAGATGAAAGGTGGCCTTTGGGGTTCTGAGGACTTGTAGGGTAGTACTTACTGGCTAGAGTAGAGGAAATGGATTCTATTTGAATATCTGTCCCACAGGTCCTGGTTGTCCTTGATGGGCTGCAGCTGTGAGCATTGAAGAGAACTGGGATAAAAGGGGGCGGCGTAGCCATTCAGGGAGAGCCTTGAAGGAGCCCTGAACTGGGAAAGAACAGCATGCAGAAGAAAGCGTCTGTGCTGTGAAGATCTGCAGCCATAAGAACACACCGAGGAGGTATGGACTTTAGCAATCTGAGAACAGCATGATGGGACTCTAGAGAAATAGAACAACAACAAGTGGCAGCTTTCGATTTGGAGCAATCCAGCAAAGCTTGCAAATTTCTTGCTGGGCACCACCCTCTTGGTCAGGGCGAGTGGCCAGAAATGGAGGCCATTTTCCATGGGGAAAACGAAGTCATTGGCCCAGGCTCTGGGTGTCAGATGACTGGTGGCATCTGGGGCTGTAAGGACTTGCAGGGTCCTAGTTGCTGGCAGCTTTCGTTCTGGAAGGATCCAGCAGAGTTTGTAGATTCCTGGCTTGGCACTGCCCTGCCTGCCAGGCCGAGTGGCCACAAATGAAGGCCATTTTCCATGGGAAAAACGAAGTCCTTTCCCCAGGGTCTCAGTAATATGTTCAAGGTGGCGTTTGAGGCTCTAAGTACTTCCAGGGCCCTAGTTGCTGGCAGCTTTTCTTTTGGAAAAATCCAGCAACGATTGCATCATTCTAGCTAGGCTCCCACTTTCTGCCAGGGTGAGTGGCTGCCAAGGGAGGCCATTTGCCATGGGAAAAAGAAGTCCTTTCCCCAGGGTCTGGGTGTCAGATGAAAGGTGGCCTTTGGGGTTCTGAGGACTTGTAGGGTAGTACTTACTGGCTAGAGTAGAGGAAATGGATTCTATTTGAATATCTGTCCCACAGGTCCTGGTTGTCCTTGATGGGCTGCAGCTGTGAGCATTGAAGAGAACTGGGATAAAAGGGGGCGGCGTAGCCATTCAGGGAGAGCCTTGAAGGAGCCCTGAACTGGGAAAGAACAGCATGCAGAAGAAAGCGTCTGTGCTGTGAAGATCTGCAGCCATAAGAACACACCGAGGAGGTATGGACTTTAGCAATCTGAGAACAGCATGATGGGACTCTAGAGAAATAGAAGAACAACAAGTGGCAGCTTTCGATTTGGAGCAATCCAGCAAAGCTTGCAAATTTCTTGCTGGGCACCACCCTCTTGGTCAGGGCGAGTGGCCAGAAATGGAGGCCATTTTCCATGGGGAAAACGAAGTCATTGGCCCAGGCTCTGGGTGTCAGATGACTGGTGGCATCTGGGGCTGTAAGGACTTGCAGGGTCCTAGTTGCTGGCAGCTTTCGTTCTGGAAGGATCCAGCAGAGTTTGTAGATTCCTGGCTTGGCACTGCCCTGCCTGCCAGGCCAAGTGGCCACAAATGTAGGCCATTTTCCATGGGAAAAACGAAGTCCTTTCCCCAGGGTCTCAGTAATATGTTCAAGGTGGCGTTTGAGGCTCTAAGTACTTCCAGGGCCCTAGTTGCTGCCAGCTTTTCTTTTGGAAAAATCCAGCAACGATTGCATCATTCTAGCTAGGCTCCCACTTTCTGCCAGGGTGAGTGGCTGCCAAGGGAGGCCATTTGCCATGGGAAAAAGAAGTCCTTTCCCCAGGGTCTGGGTGTCAGATGAAAGGTGGCCTTTGGGGTTCTGAGGACTTGTAGGGTAGTACTTACTGGCTAGAGTAGAGGAAATGGATTCTATTTGAATATCTGTCCCACAGGTCCTGGTTGTCCTTGATGGGCTGCAGCTGTGAGCATTGAAGAGAACTGGGATAAAAGGGGGCGGCGTAGCCATTCAGGGAGAGCCTTGAAGGAGCCCTGAACTGGGAAAGAACAGCATGCAGAAGAAAGCGTCTGTGCTGTGAAGATCTGCAGCCATAAGAACACACCGAGGAGGTATGGACTTTAGCAATCTGAGAACAGCATGATGGGACTCTAGAGAAATAGAACAACAACAAGTGGCAGCTTTCGATTTGGAGCAATCCAGCAAAGCTTGCAAATTTCTTGCTGGGCACCACCCTCTTGGTCAGGGCGAGTGGCCAGAAATGGAGGCCATTTTCCATGGGGAAAACGAAGTCATTGGCCCAGGCTCTGGGTGTCAGATGACTGGTGGCATCTGGGGCTGTAAGGACTTGCAGGGTCCTAGTTGCTGGCAGCTTTCGTTCTGGAAGGATCCAGCAGAGTTTGTAGATTCCTGGCTTGGCACTGCCCTGCCTGCCAGGCCAAGTGGCCACAAATGAAGGCCATTTTCCATGGGAAAAACGAAGTCCTTTCCCCAGGGTCTCAGTAATATGTTCAAGGTGGCGTTTGAGGCTCTAAGTACTTCCAGGGCCCTAGTTGCTGCCAGCTTTTCTTTTGGAAAAATCCAGCAACGATTGCATCATTCTAGCTAGGCTCCCACTTTCTGCCAGGGTGAGTGGCTGCCAAGGGAGGCCATTTGCCATGGGAAAAAGAAGTCCTTTCCCCAGGGTCTGGGTGTCAGATGAAAGGTGGCCTTTGGGGTTCTGAGGACTTGTAGGGTAGTACTTACTGGCTAGAGTAGAGGAAATGGATTCTATTTGAATATCTGTCCCACAGGTCCTGGTTGTCCTTGATGGGCTGCAGCTGTGAGCATTGAAGAGAACTGGGATAAAAGGGGGCGGCGTAGCCATTCAGGGAGAGCCTTGAAGGAGCCCTGAACTGGGAAAGAACAGCATGCAGAAGAAAGCGTCTGTGCTGTGAAGATCTGCAGCCATAAGAACACACCGAGGAGGTATGGACTTTAGCAATCTGAGAACAGCATGATGGGACTCTAGAGAAATAGAACAACAACAAGTGGCAGCTTTCGATTTGGAGCAATCCAGCAAAGCTTGCAAATTTCTTGCTGGGCACCACCCTCTTGGTCAGGGCGAGTGGCCAGAAATGGAGGCCATTTTCCATGGGGAAAACGAAGTCATTGGCCCAGGCTCTGGGTGTCAGATGACTGGTGGCATCTGGGGCTCTAAGGACTTGCAGGGTCCTAGTTGCTGGCAGCTTTCGTTCTGGAAGGATCCAGCAGAGTTTGTAGATTCCTGGCTTGGCACTGCCCTGCCTGCCAGGCCAAGTGGCCAGAAATGAAGGCCATTTTCCATGGGAAAAACGAAGTCCTTTCCCCAGGGTCTCAGTAATATGTTCAAGGTGGCGTTTGAGGCTCTAAGTACTTCCAGGGCCCTAGTTGCTGGCAGCTTTTCTTTTGGAAAAATCCAGCAACGATTGCATCATTCTAGCTAGGCTCCCACTTTCTGCCAGGGTGAGTGGCTGCCAAGGGAGGCCATTTGCCATGGGAAAAAGAAGTCCTTTCCCCAGGGTCTGGGTGTCAGATGAAAGGTGGCCTTTGGGGTTCTGAGGACTTGTAGGGTAGTACTTACTGGCTAGAGTAGAGGAAATGGATTCTATTTGAATATCTGTCCCACAGGTCCTGGTTGTCCTTGATGGGCTGCAGCTGTGAGCATTGAAGAGAACTGGGATAAAAGGGGGCAGCGTAGCCATTCAGGGAGAGCCTTGAAGGAGCCCTGAACTGGGAAAGAACAGCATGCAGAAGAAAGCGTCTGTGCTGTGAAGATCTGCAGCCATAAGAACACACCGAGGAGGTATGGACTTTAGCAATCTGAGAACAGCATGATGGGACTCTAGAGAAATAGAACAACAACAAGTGGCAGCTTTCGATTTGGAGCAATCCAGCAAAGCTTGCAAATTTCTTGCTGGGCACCACCCTCTTGGTCAGGGCGAGTGGCCAGAAATGGAGGCCATTTTCCATGGGGAAAACGAAGTCATTGGCCCAGGCTCTGGGTGTCAGATGACTGGTGGCATCTGGGGCTCTAAGGACTTGCAGGGTCCTAGTTGCTGGCAGCTTTCGTTCTGGAAGGATCCAGCAGAGTTTGTAGATTCCTGGCTTGGCACTGCCCTGCCTGCCAGGCCGAGTGGCCACAAATGAAGGCCATTTTCCATGGGAAAAACGAAGTCCTTTCCCCAGGGTCTCAGTAATATGTTCAAGGTGGCGTTTGAGGCTCTAAGTACTTCCAGGGCCCTAGTTGCTGGCAGCTTTTCTTTTGGAAAAATCCAGCAACGATTGCATCATTCTAGCTAGGCTCCCACTTTCTGCCAGGGTGAGTGGCTGCCAAGGGAGGCCATTTGCCATGGGAAAAAGAAGTCCTTTCCCCAGGGTCTGGGTGTCAGATGAAAGGTGGCCTTTGGGGTTCTGAGGACTTGTAGGGTAGTACTTACTGGCTAGAGTAGAGGAAATGGATTCTATTTGAATATCTGTCCCACAGGTCCTGGTTGTCCTTGATGGGCTGCAGCTGTGAGCATTGAAGAGAACTGGGATAAAAGGGGGCGGCGTAGCCATTCAGGGAGAGCCTTGAAGGAGCCCTGAACTGGGAAAGAACAGCATGCAGAAGAAAGCGTCTGTGCTGTGAAGATCTGCAGCCATAAGAACACACCGAGGAGGTATGGACTTTAGCAATCTGAGAACAGCATGATGGGACTCTAGAGAAATAGAACAACAACAAGTGGCAGCTTTCGATTTGGAGCAATCCAGCAAAGCTTGCAAATTTCTTGCTGGGCACCACCCTCTTGGTCAGGGCGAGTGGCCAGAAATGGAGGCCATTTTCCATGGGGAAAACGAAGTCATTGGCCCAGGCTCTGGGTGTCAGATGACTGGTGGCATCTGGGGCTGTAAGGACTTGCAGGGTCCTAGTTGCTGGCAGCTTTCGTTCTGGAAGGATCCAGCAGAGTTTGTAGATTCCTGGCTTGGCACTGCCCTGCCTGCCAGGCCGAGTGGCCACAAATGAAGGCCATTTTCCATGGGAAAAACGAAGTCCTTTCCCCAGGGTCTCAGTAATATGTTCAAGGTGGCGTTTGAGGCTCTAAGTACTTCCAGGGCCCTAGTTGCTGCCAGCTTTTCTTTTGGAAAAATCCAGCAACGATTGCATCATTCTAGCTAGGCTCCCACTTTCTGCCAGGGTGAGTGGCTGCCAAGGGAGGCCATTTGCCATGGGAAAAAGAAGTCCTTTCCCCAGGGTCTGGGTGTCAGATGAAAGGTGGCCTTTGGGGTTCTGAGGACTTGTAGGGTAGTACTTACTGGCTAGAGTAGAGGAAATGGATTCTATTTGAATATCTGTCCCACAGGTCCTGGTTGTCCTTGATGGGCTGCAGCTGTGAGCATTGAAGAGAACTGGGATAAAAGGGGGCGGCGTAGCCATTCAGGGAGAGCCTTGAAGGAGCCCTGAACTGGGAAAGAACAGCATGCAGAAGAAAGCATCTGTGCTGTGAAGATCTGCAGCCATAAGAACACACCGAGGAGGTATGGACTTTAGCAATCTGAGAACAGCATGATGGGACTCTAGAGAAATAGAACAACAACAAGTGGCAGCTTTCGATTTGGAGCAATCCAGCAAAGCTTGCAAATTTCTTGCTGGGCACCACCCTCTTGGTCAGGGCGAGTGGCCAGAAATGGAGGCCATTTTCCATGGGGAAAACGAAGTCATTGGCCCAGGCTCTGGGTGTCAGATGACTGGTGGCATCTGGGGCTCTAAGGACTTGCAGGGTCCTAGTTGCTGGCAGCTTTCGTTCTGGAAGGATCCAGCAGAGTTTGTAGATTCCTGGCTTGGCACTGCCCTGCCTGCCAGGCCGAGTGGCCACAAATGAAGGCCATTTTCCATGGGAAAAACGAAGTCCTTTCCCCAGGGTCTCAGTAATATGTTCAAGGTGGCGTTTGAGGCTCTAAGTACTTCCAGGGCCCTAGTTGCTGGCAGCTTTTCTTTTGGAAAAATCCAGCAACGATTGCATCATTCTAGCTAGGCTCCCACTTTCTGCCAGGGTGAGTGGCTGCCAAGGGAGGCCATTTGCCATGGGAAAAAGAAGTCCTTTCCCCAGGGTCTGGGTGTCAGATGAAAGGTGGCCTTTGGGGTTCTGAGGACTTGTAGGGTAGTACTTACTGGCTAGAGTAGAGGAAATGGATTCTATTTGAATATCTGTCCCACAGGTCCTGGTTGTCCTTGATGGGCTGCAGCTGTGAGCATTGAAGAGAACTGGGATAAAAGGGGGCGGCGTAGCCATTCAGGGAGAGCCTTGAAGGAGCCCTGAACTGGGAAAGAACAGCATGCAGAAGAAAGCGTCTGTGCTGTGAAGATCTGCAGCCATAAGAACACACCGAGGAGGTATGGACTTTAGCAATCTGAGAACAGCATGATGGGACTCTAGAGAAATAGAACAACAACAAGTGGCAGCTTTCGATTTGGAGCAATCCAGCAAAGCTTGCAAATTTCTTGCTGGGCACCACCCTCTTGGTCAGGGCGAGTGGCCAGAAATGGAGGCCATTTTCCATGGGGAAAACGAAGTCATTGGCCCAGGCTCTGGGTGTCAGATGACTGGTGGCATCTGGGGCTGTAAGGACTTGCAGGGTCCTAGTTGCTGGCAGCTTTCGTTCTGGAAGGATCCAGCAGAGTTTGTAGATTCCTGGCTTGGCACTGCCCTGCCTGCCAGGCCAAGTGGCCACAAATGAAGGCCATTTTCCATGGGAAAAACGAAGTCCTTTCCCCAGGGTCTCAGTAATATGTTCAAGGTGGCGTTTGAGGCTCTAAGTACTTCCAGGGCCCTAGTTGCTGCCAGCTTTTCTTTTGGAAAAATCCAGCAACGATTGCATCATTCTAGCTAGGCTCCCACTTTCTGCCAGGGTGAGTGGCTGCCAAGGGAGGCCATTTGCCATGGGAAAAAGAAGTCCTTTCCCCAGGGTCTGGGTGTCAGATGAAAGGTGGCCTTTGGGGTTCTGAGGACTTGTAGGGTAGTACTTACTGGCTAGAGTAGAGGAAATGGATTCTATTTGAATATCTGTCCCACAGGTCCTGGTTGTCCTTGATGGGCTGCAGCTGTGAGCATTGAAGAGAACTGGGATAAAAGGGGGCGGCGTAGCCATTCAGGGAGAGCCTTGAAGGAGCCCTGAACTGGGAAAGAACAGCATGCAGAAGAAAGTGTCTGTGCTGTGAAGATCTGCAGCCATAAGAACACACCGAGGAGGTATGGACTTTAGCAATCTGAGAACAGCATGATGGGACTCTAGAGAAATAGAACAACAACAAGTGGCAGCTTTCGATTTGGAGCAATCCAGCAAAGCTTGCAAATTTCTTGCTGGGCACCACCCTCTTGGTCAGGGCGAGTGGCCAGAAATGGAGGCCATTTTCCATGGGGAAAACGAAGTCATTGGCCCAGGCTCTGGGTGTCAGATGACTGGTGGCATCTGGGGCTCTAAGGACTTGCAGGGTCCTAGTTGCTGGCAGCTTTCGTTCTGGAAGGATCCAGCAGAGTTTGTAGATTCCTGGCTTGGCACTGCCCTGCCTGCCAGGCCAAGTGGCCAGAAATGAAGGCCATTTTCCATGGGAAAAACGAAGTCCTTTCCCCAGGGTCTCAGTAATATGTTCAAGGTGGCGTTTGAGGCTCTAAGTACTTCCAGGGCCCTAGTTGCTGCCAGCTTTTCTTTTGGAAAAATCCAGCAACGATTGCATCATTCTAGCTAGGCTCCCACTTTCTGCCAGGGTGAGTGGCTGCCAAGGGAGGCCATTTGCCATGGGAAAAAGAAGTCCTTTCCCCAGGGTCTGGGTGTCAGATGAAAGGTGGCCTTTGGGGTTCTGAGGACTTGTAGGGTAGTACTTACTGGCTAGAGTAGAGGAAATGGATTCTATTTGAATATCTGTCCCACAGGTCCTGGTTGTCCTTGATGGGCTGCAGCTGTGAGCATTGAAGAGAACTGGGATAAAAGGGGGCGGCGTAGCCATTCAGGGAGAGCCTTGAAGGAGCCCTGAACTGGGAAAGAACAGCATGCAGAAGAAAGCGTCTGTGCTGTGAAGATCTGCAGCCATAAGAACACACCGAGGAGGTATGGACTTTAGCAATCTGAGAACAGCATGATGGGACTCTAGAGAAATAGAACAACAACAAGTGGCAGCTTTCGATTTGGAGCAATCCAGCAAAGCTTGCAAATTTCTTGCTGGGCACCACCCTCTTGGTCAGGGCGAGTGGCCAGAAATGGAGGCCATTTTCCATGGGGAAAACGAAGTCATTGGCCCAGGCTCTGGGTGTCAGATGACTGGTGGCATCTGGGGCTCTAAGGACTTGCAGGGTCCTAGTTGCTGGCAGCTTTCGTTCTGGAAGGATCCAGCAGAGTTTGTAGATTCCTGGCTTGGCACTGCCCTGCCTGCCAGGCCGAGTGGCCACAAATGAAGGCCATTTTCCATGGGAAAAACGAAGTCCTTTCCCCAGGGTCTCAGTAATATGTTCAAGGTGGCGTTTGAGGCTCTAAGTACTTCCAGGGCCCTAGTTGCTGGCAGCTTTTCTTTTGGAAAAATCCAGCAACGATTGCATCATTCTAGCTAGGCTCCCACTTTCTGCCAGGGTGAGTGGCTGCCAAGGGAGGCCATTTGCCATGGGAAAAAGAAGTCCTTTCCCCAGGGTCTGGGTGTCAGATGAAAGGTGGCCTTTGGGGTTCTGAGGACTTGTAGGGTAGTACTTACTGGCTAGAGTAGAGGAAATGGATTCTATTTGAATATCTGTCCCACAGGTCCTGGTTGTCCTTGATGGGCTGCAGCTGTGAGCATTGAAGAGAACTGGGATAAAAGGGGGCGGCGTAGCCATTCAGGGAGAGCCTTGAAGGAGCCCTGAACTGGGAAAGAACAGCATGCAGAAGAAAGCGTCTGTGCTGTGAAGATCTGCAGCCATAAGAACACACCGAGGAGGTATGGACTTTAGCAATCTGAGAACAGCATGATGGGACTCTAGAGAAATAGAACAACAACAAGTGGCAGCTTTCGATTTGGAGCAATCCAGCAAAGCTTGCAAATTTCTTGCTGGGCACCACCCTCTTGGTCAGGGCGAGTGGCCAGAAATGGAGGCCATTTTCCATGGGGAAAACGAAGTCATTGGCCCAGGCTCTGGGTGTCAGATGACTGGTGGCATCTGGGGCTCTAAGGACTTGCAGGGTCCTAGTTGCTGGCAGCTTTCGTTCTGGAAGGATCCAGCAGAGTTTGTAGATTCCTGGCTTGGCACTGCCCTGCCTGCCAGGCCGAGTGGCCAGAAATGAAGGCCATTTTCCATGGGAAAAACGAAGTCCTTTCCCCAGGGTCTCAGTAATATGTTCAAGGTGGCGTTTGAGGCTCTAAGTACTTCCAGGGCCCTAGTTGCTGGCAGCTTTTCTTTTGGAAAAATCCAGCAACGATTGCATCATTCTAGCTAGGCTCCCACTTTCTGCCAGGGTGAGTGGCTGCCAAGGGAGGCCATTTGCCATGGGAAAAAGAAGTCCTTTCCCCAGGGTCTGGGTGTCAGATGAAAGGTGGCCTTTGGGGTTCTGAGGACTTGTAGGGTAGTACTTACTGGCTAGAGTAGAGGAAATGGATTCTATTTGAATATCTGTCCCACAGGTCCTGGTTGTCCTTGATGGGCTGCAGCTGTGAGCATTGAAGAGAACTGGGATAAAAGGGGGCGGCGTAGCCATTCAGGGAGAGCCTTGAAGGAGCCCTGAACTGGGAAAGAACAGCATGCAGAAGAAAGCGTCTGTGCTGTGAAGATCTGCAGCCATAAGAACACACCGAGGAGGTATGGACTTTAGCAATCTGAGAACAGCATGATGGGACTCTAGAGAAATAGAACAACAACAAGTGGCAGCTTTCGATTTGGAGCAATCCAGCAAAGCTTGCAAATTTCTTGCTGGGCACCACCCTCTTGGTCAGGGCGAGTGGCCAGAAATGGAGGCCATTTTCCATGGGGAAAACGAAGTCATTGGCCCAGGCTCTGGGTGTCAGATGACTGGTGGCATCTGGGGCTCTAAGGACTTGCAGGGTCCTAGTTGCTGGCAGCTTTCGTTCTGGAAGGATCCAGCAGAGTTTGTAGATTCCTGGCTTGGCACTGCCCTGCCTGCCAGGCCGAGTGGCCACAAATGAAGGCCATTTTCCATGGGAAAAACGAAGTCCTTTCCCCAGGGTCTCAGTAATATGTTCAAGGTGGCGTTTGAGGCTCTAAGTACTTCCAGGGCCCTAGTTGCTGGCAGCTTTTCTTTTGGAAAAATCCAGCAACGATTGCATCATTCTAGCTAGGCTCCCACTTTCTGCCAGGGTGAGTGGCTGCCAAGGGAGGCCATTTGCCATGGGAAAAAGAAGTCCTTTCCCCAGGGTCTGGGTGTCAGATGAAAGGTGGCCTTTGGGGTTCTGAGGACTTGTAGGGTAGTACTTACTGGCTAGAGTAGAGGAAATGGATTCTATTTGAATATCTGTCCCACAGGTCCTGGTTGTCCTTGATGGGCTGCAGCTGTGAGCATTGAAGAGAACTGGGATAAAAGGGGGCGGCGTAGCCATTCAGGGAGAGCCTTGAAGGAGCCCTGAACTGGGAAAGAACAGCATGCAGAAGAAAGCGTCTGTGCTGTGAAGATCTGCAGCCATAAGAACACACCGAGGAGGTATGGACTTTAGCAATCTGAGAACAGCATGATGGGACTCTAGAGAAATAGAACAACAACAAGTGGCAGCTTTCGATTTGGAGCAATCCAGCAAAGCTTGCAAATTTCTTGCTGGGCACCACCCTCTTGGTCAGGGCGAGTGGCCAGAAATGGAGGCCATTTTCCATGGGGAAAACGAAGTCATTGGCCCAGGCTCTGGGTGTCAGATGACTGGTGGCATCTGGGGCTCTAAGGACTTGCAGGGTCCTAGTTGCTGGCAGCTTTCGTTCTGGAAGGATCCAGCAGAGTTTGTAGATTCCTGGCTTGGCACTGCCCTGCCTGCCAGGCCAAGTGGCCAGAAATGAAGGCCATTTTCCATGGGAAAAACGAAGTCCTTTCCCCAGGGTCTCAGGAATATGTTCAAGGTGGCGTTTGAGGCTCTAAGTACTTCCAGGGCCCTAGTTGCTGGCAGCTTTTCTTTTGGAAAAATCCAGCAACGATTGCATCATTCTAGCTAGGCTCCCACTTTCTGCCAGGGTGAGTGGCTGCCAAGGGAGGCCATTTGCCATGGGAAAAAGAAGTCCTTTCCCCAGGGTCTGGGTGTCAGATGAAAGGTGGCCTTTGGGGTTCTGAGGACTTGTAGGGTAGTACTTACTGGCTAGAGTAGAGGAAATGGATTCTATTTGAATATCTGTCCCACAGGTCCTGGTTGTCCTTGATGGGCTGCAGCTGTGAGCATTGAAGAGAACTGGGATAAAAGGGGGCGGCGTAGCCATTCAGGGAGAGCCTTGAAGGAGCCCTGAACTGGGAAAGAACAGCATGCAGAAGAAAGCGTCTGTGCTGTGAAGATCTGCAGCCATAAGAACACACCGAGGAGGTATGGACTTTAGCAATCTGAGAACAGCATGATGGGACTCTAGAGAAATAGAACAACAACAAGTGGCAGCTTTCGATTTGGAGCAATCCAGCAAAGCTTGCAAATTTCTTGCTGGGCACCACCCTCTTGGTCAGGGCGAGTGGCCAGAAATGGAGGCCATTTTCCATGGGGAAAACGAAGTCATTGGCCCAGGCTCTGGGTGTCAGATGACAGGTGGCATCTGGGGCTCTAAGGACTTGCAGGGTCCTAGTTGCTGGCAGCTTTCGTTCTGGAAGGATCCAGCAGAGTTTGTAGATTCCTGGCTTGGCACTGCCCTGCCTGCCAGGCCGAGTGGCCAGAAATGAAGGCCATTTTCCATGGGAAAAACGAAGTCCTTTCCCCAGGGTCTCAGTAATATGTTCAAGGTGGCGTTTGAGGCTCTAAGTACTTCCAGGGCCCTAGTTGCTGCCAGCTTTTCTTTTGGAAAAATCCAGCAACGATTGCATCATTCTAGCTAGGCTCCCACTTTCTGCCAGGGTGAGTGGCTGCCAAGGGAGGCCATTTGCCATGGGAAAAAGAAGTCCTTTCCCCAGGGTCTGGGTGTCAGATGAAAGGTGGCCTTTGGGGTTCTGAGGACTTGTAGGGTAGTACTTACTGGCTAGAGTAGAGGAAATGGATTCTATTTGAATATCTGTCCCACAGGTCCTGGTTGTCCTTGATGGGCTGCAGCTGTGAGCATTGAAGAGAACTGGGATAAAAGGGGGCGGCGTAGCCATTCAGGGAGAGCCTTGAAGGAGCCCTGAACTGGGAAAGAACAGCATGCAGAAGAAAGCGTCTGTGCTGTGAAGATCTGCAGCCATAAGAACACACCGAGGAGGTATGGACTTTAGCAATCTGAGAACAGCATGATGGGACTCTAGAGAAATAGAACAACAACAAGTGGCAGCTTTCGATTTGGAGCAATCCAGCAAAGCTTGCAAATTTCTTGCTGGGCACCACCCTCTTGGTCAGGGCGAGTGGCCAGAAATGGAGGCCATTTTCCATGGGGAAAACGAAGTCATTGGCCCAGGCTCTGGGTGTCAGATGACAGGTGGCATCTGGGGCTCTAAGGACTTGCAGGGTCCTAGTTGCTGGCAGCTTTCGTTCTGGAAGGATCCAGCAGAGTTTGTAGATTCCTGGCTTGGCACTGCCCTGCCTGCCAGGCCGAGTGGCCAGAAATGAAGGCCATTTTCCATGGGAAAAACGAAGTCCTTTCCCCAGGGTCTCAGTAATATGTTCAAGGTGGCGTTTGAGGCTCTAAGTACTTCCAGGGCCCTAGTTGCTGCCAGCTTTTCTTTTGGAAAAATCCAGCAACGATTGCATCATTCTAGCTAGGCTCCCACTTTCTGCCAGGGTGAGTGGCTGCCAAGGGAGGCCATTTGCCATGGGAAAAAGAAGTCCTTTCCCCAGGGTCTGGGTGTCAGATGAAAGGTGGCCTTTGGGGTTCTGAGGACTTGTAGGGTAGTACTTACTGGCTAGAGTAGAGGAAATGGATTCTATTTGAATATCTGTCCCACAGGTCCTGGTTGTCCTTGATGGGCTGCAGCTGTGAGCATTGAAGAGAACTGGGATAAAAGGGGGCGGCGTAGCCATTCAGGGAGAGCCTTGAAGGAGCCCTGAACTGGGAAAGAACAGCATGCAGAAGAAAGCGTCTGTGCTGTGAAGATCTGCAGCCATAAGAACACACCGAGGAGGTATGGACTTTAGCAATCTGAGAACAGCATGATGGGACTCTAGAGAAATAGAACAACAACAAGTGGCAGCTTTCGATTTGGAGCAATCCAGCAAAGCTTGCAAATTTCTTGCTGGGCACCACCCTCTTGGTCAGGGCGAGTGGCCAGAAATGGAGGCCATTTTCCATGGGGAAAACGAAGTCATTGGCCCAGGCTCTGGGTGTCAGATGACTGGTGGCATCTGGGGCTCTAAGGACTTGCAGGGTCCTAGTTGCTGGCAGCTTTCGTTCTGGAAGGATCCAGCAGAGTTTGTAGATTCCTGGCTTGGCACTGCCCTGCCTGCCAGGCCAAGTGGCCAGAAATGAAGGCCATTTTCCATGGGAAAAACGAAGTCCTTTCCCCAGGGTCTCAGTAATATGTTCAAGGTGGCGTTTGAGGCTCTAAGTACTTCCAGGGCCCTAGTTGCTGCCAGCTTTTCTTTTGGAAAAATCCAGCAACGATTGCATCATTCTAGCTAGGCTCCCACTTTCTGCCAGGGTGAGTGGCTGCCAAGGGAGGCCATTTGCCATGGGAAAAAGAAGTCCTTTCCCCAGGGTCTGGGTGTCAGATGAAAGGTGGCCTTTGGGGTTCTGAGGACTTGTAGGGTAGTACTTACTGGCTAGAGTAGAGGAAATGGATTCTATTTGAATATCTGTCCCACAGGTCCTGGTTGTCCTTGATGGGCTGCAGCTGTGAGCATTGAAGAGAACTGGGATAAAAGGGGGCGGCGTAGCCATTCAGGGAGAGCCTTGAAGGAGCCCTGAACTGGGAAAGAACAGCATGCAGAAGAAAGCGTCTGTGCTGTGAAGATCTGCAGCCATAAGAACACACCGAGGAGGTATGGACTTTAGCAATCTGAGAACAGCATGATGGGACTCTAGAGAAATAGAACAACAACAAGTGGCAGCTTTCGATTTGGAGCAATCCAGCAAAGCTTGCAAATTTCTTGCTGGGCACCACCCTCTTGGTCAGGGCGAGTGGCCAGAAATGGAGGCCATTTTCCATGGGGAAAACGAAGTCATTGGCCCAGGCTCTGGGTGTCAGATGACTGGTGGCATCTGGGGCTCTAAGGACTTGCAGGGTCCTAGTTGCTGGCAGCTTTCGTTCTGGAAGGATCCAGCAGAGTTTGTAGATTCCTGGCTTGGCACTGCCCTGCCTGCCAGGCCGAGTGGCCACAAATGAAGGCCATTTTCCATGGGAAAAACGAAGTCCTTTCCCCAGGGTCTCAGTAATATGTTCAAGGTGGCGTTTGAGGCTCTAAGTACTTCCAGGGCCCTAGTTGCTGGCAGCTTTTCTTTTGGAAAAATCCAGCAACGATTGCATCATTCTAGCTAGGCTCCCACTTTCTGCCAGGGTGAGTGGCTGCCAAGGGAGGCCATTTGCCATGGGAAAAAGAAGTCCTTTCCCCAGGGTCTGGGTGTCAGATGAAAGGTGGCCTTTGGGGTTCTGAGGACTTGTAGGGTAGTACTTACTGGCTAGAGTAGAGGAAATGGATTCTATTTGAATATCTGTCCCACAGGTCCTGGTTGTCCTTGATGGGCTGCAGCTGTGAGCATTGAAGAGAACTGGGATAAAAGGGGGCGGCGTAGCCATTCAGGGAGAGCCTTGAAGGAGCCCTGAACTGGGAAAGAACAGCATGCAGAAGAAAGCGTCTGTGCTGTGAAGATCTGCAGCCATAAGAACACACCGAGGAGGTATGGACTTTAGCAATCTGAGAACAGCATGATGGGACTCTAGAGAAATAGAACAACAACAAGTGGCAGCTTTCGATTTGGAGCAATCCAGCAAAGCTTGCAAATTTCTTGCTGGGCACCACCCTCTTGGTCAGGGCGAGTGGCCAGAAATGGAGGCCATTTTCCATGGGGAAAACGAAGTCATTGGCCCAGGCTCTGGGTGTCAGATGACTGGTGGCATCTGGGGCTCTAAGGACTTGCAGGGTCCTAGTTGCTGGCAGCTTTCGTTCTGGAAGGATCCAGCAGAGTTTGTAGATTCCTGGCTTGGCACTGCCCTGCCTGCCAGGCCGAGTGGCCAGAAATGAAGGCCATTTTCCATGGGAAAAACGAAGTCCTTTCCCCAGGGTCTCAGTAATATGTTCAAGGTGGCGTTTGAGGCTCTAAGTACTTCCAGGGCCCTAGTTGCTGGCAGCTTTTCTTTTGGAAAAATCCAGCAACGATTGCATCATTCTAGCTAGGCTCCCACTTTCTGCCAGGGTGAGTGGCTGCCAAGGGAGGCCATTTGCCATGGGAAAAAGAAGTCCTTTCCCCAGGGTCTGGGTGTCAGATGAAAGGTGGCCTTTGGGGTTCTGAGGACTTGTAGGGTAGTACTTACTGGCTAGAGTAGAGGAAATGGATTCTATTTGAATATCTGTCCCACAGGTCCTGGTTGTCCTTGATGGGCTGCAGCTGTGAGCATTGAAGAGAACTGGGATAAAAGGGGGCGGCGTAGCCATTCAGGGAGAGCCTTGAAGGAGCCCTGAACTGGGAAAGAACAGCATGCAGAAGAAAGCGTCTGTGCTGTGAAGATCTGCAGCCATAAGAACACACCGAGGAGGTATGGACTTTAGCAATCTGAGAACAGCATGATGGGACTCTAGAGAAATAGAACAACAACAAGTGGCAGCTTTCGATTTGGAGCAATCCAGCAAAGCTTGCAAATTTCTTGCTGGGCACCACCCTCTTGGTCAGGGCGAGTGGCCAGAAATGGAGGCCATTTTCCATGGGGAAAACGAAGTCATTGGCCCAGGCTCTGGGTGTCAGATGACTGGTGGCATCTGGGGCTCTAAGGACTTGCAGGGTCCTAGTTGCTGGCAGCTTTCGTTCTGGAAGGATCCAGCAGAGTTTGTAGATTCCTGGCTTGGCACTGCCCTGCCTGCCAGGCCGAGTGGCCACAAATGAAGGCCATTTTCCATGGGAAAAACGAAGTCCTTTCCCCAGGGTCTCAGTAATATGTTCAAGGTGGCGTTTGAGGCTCTAAGTACTTCCAGGGCCCTAGTTGCTGGCAGCTTTTCTTTTGGAAAAATCCAGCAACGATTGCATCATTCTAGCTAGGCTCCCACTTTCTGCCAGGGTGAGTGGCTGCCAAGGGAGGCCATTTGCCATGGGAAAAAGAAGTCCTTTCCCCAGGGTCTGGGTGTCAGATGAAAGGTGGCCTTTGGGGTTCTGAGGACTTGTAGGGTAGTACTTACTGGCTAGAGTAGAGGAAATGGATTCTATTTGAATATCTGTCCCACAGGTCCTGGTTGTCCTTGATGGGCTGCAGCTGTGAGCATTGAAGAGAACTGGGATAAAAGGGGGCGGCGTAGCCATTCAGGGAGAGCCTTGAAGGAGCCCTGAACTGGGAAAGAACAGCATGCAGAAGAAAGCGTCTGTGCTGTGAAGATCTGCAGCCATAAGAACACACCGAGGAGGTATGGACTTTAGCAATCTGAGAACAGCATGATGGGACTCTAGAGAAATAGAACAACAACAAGTGGCAGCTTTCGATTTGGAGCAATCCAGCAAAGCTTGCAAATTTCTTGCTGGGCACCACCCTCTTGGTCAGGGCGAGTGGCCAGAAATGGAGGCCATTTTCCATGGGGAAAACGAAGTCATTGGCCCAGGCTCTGGGTGTCAGATGACTGGTGGCATCTGGGGCTCTAAGGACTTGCAGGGTCCTAGTTGCTGGCAGCTTTCGTTCTGGAAGGATCCAGCAGAGTTTGTAGATTCCTGGCTTGGCACTGCCCTGCCTGCCAGGCCAAGTGGCCACAAATGAAGGCCATTTTCCATGGGAAAAACGAAGTCCTTTCCCCAGGGTCTCAGTAATATGTTCAAGGTGGCGTTTGAGGCTCTAAGTACTTCCAGGGCCCTAGTTGCTGCCAGCTTTTCTTTTGGAAAAATCCAGCAACGATTGCATCATTCTAGCTAGGCTCCCACTTTCTGCCAGGGTGAGTGGCTGCCAAGGGAGGCCATTTGCCATGGGAAAAAGAAGTCCTTTCCCCAGGGTCTGGGTGTCAGATGAAAGGTGGCCTTTGGGGTTCTGAGGACTTGTAGGGTAGTACTTACTGGCTAGAGTAGAGGAAATGGATTCTATTTGAATATCTGTCCCACAGGTCCTGGTTGTCCTTGATGGGCTGCAGCTGTGAGCATTGAAGAGAACTGGGATAAAAGGGGGCGGCGTAGCCATTCAGGGAGAGCCTTGAAGGAGCCCTGAACTGGGAAAGAACAGCATGCAGAAGAAAGCGTCTGTGCTGTGAAGATCTGCAGCCATAAGAACACACCGAGGAGGTATGGACTTTAGCAATCTGAGAACAGCATGATGGGACTCTAGAGAAATAGAACAACAACAAGTGGCAGCTTTCGATTTGGAGCAATCCAGCAAAGCTTGCAAATTTCTTGCTGGGCACCACCCTCTTGGTCAGGGCGAGTGGCCAGAAATGGAGGCCATTTTCCATGGGGAAAACGAAGTCATTGGCCCAGGCTCTGGGTGTCAGATGACTGGTGGCATCTGGGGCTCTAAGGACTTGCAGGGTCCTAGTTGCTGGCAGCTTTCGTTCTGGAAGGATCCAGCAGAGTTTGTAGATTCCTGGCTTGGCACTGCCCTGCCTGCCAGGCCAAGTGGCCAGAAATGAAGGCCATTTTCCATGGGAAAAACGAAGTCCTTTCCCCAGGGTCTCAGGAATATGTTCAAGGTGGCGTTTGAGGCTCTAAGTACTTCCAGGGCCCTAGTTGCTGGCAGCTTTTCTTTTGGAAAAATCCAGCAACGATTGCATCATTCTAGCTAGGCTCCCACTTTCTGCCAGGGTGAGTGGCTGCCAAGGGAGGCCATTTGCCATGGGAAAAAGAAGTCCTTTCCCCAGGGTCTGGGTGTCAGATGAAAGGTGGCCTTTGGGGTTCTGAGGACTTGTAGGGTAGTACTTACTGGCTAGAGTAGAGGAAATGGATTCTATTTGAATATCTGTCCCACAGGTCCTGGTTGTCCTTGATGGGCTGCAGCTGTGAGCATTGAAGAGAACTGGGATAAAAGGGGGCGGCGTAGCCATTCAGGGAGAGCCTTGAAGGAGCCCTGAACTGGGAAAGAACAGCATGCAGAAGAAAGCGTCTGTGCTGTGAAGATCTGCAGCCATAAGAACACACCGAGGAGGTATGGACTTTAGCAATCTGAGAACAGCATGATGGGACTCTAGAGAAATAGAACAACAACAAGTGGCAGCTTTCGATTTGGAGCAATCCAGCAAAGCTTGCAAATTTCTTGCTGGGCACCACCCTCTTGGTCAGGGCGAGTGGCCAGAAATGGAGGCCATTTTCCATGGGGAAAACGAAGTCATTGGCCCAGGCTCTGGGTGTCAGATGACAGGTGGCATCTGGGGCTCTAAGGACTTGCAGGGTCCTAGTTGCTGGCAGCTTTCGTTCTGGAAGGATCCAGCAGAGTTTGTAGATTCCTGGCTTGGCACTGCCCTGCCTGCCAGGCCGAGTGGCCAGAAATGAAGGCCATTTTCCATGGGAAAAACGAAGTCCTTTCCCCAGGGTCTCAGTAATATGTTCAAGGTGGCGTTTGAGGCTCTAAGTACTTCCAGGGCCCTAGTTGCTGCCAGCTTTTCTTTTGGAAAAATCCAGCAACGATTGCATCATTCTAGCTAGGCTCCCACTTTCTGCCAGGGTGAGTGGCTGCCAAGGGAGGCCATTTGCCATGGGAAAAAGAAGTCCTTTCCCCAGGGTCTGGGTGTCAGATGAAAGGTGGCCTTTGGGGTTCTGAGGACTTGTAGGGTAGTACTTACTGGCTAGAGTAGAGGAAATGGATTCTATTTGAATATCTGTCCCACAGGTCCTGGTTGTCCTTGATGGGCTGCAGCTGTGAGCATTGAAGAGAACTGGGATAAAAGGGGGCGGCGTAGCCATTCAGGGAGAGCCTTGAAGGAGCCCTGAACTGGGAAAGAACAGCATGCAGAAGAAAGCGTCTGTGCTGTGAAGATCTGCAGCCATAAGAACACACCGAGGAGGTATGGACTTTAGCAATCTGAGAACAGCATGATGGGACTCTAGAGAAATAGAACAACAACAAGTGGCAGCTTTCGATTTGGAGCAATCCAGCAAAGCTTGCAAATTTCTTGCTGGGCACCACCCTCTTGGTCAGGGCGAGTGGCCAGAAATGGAGGCCATTTTCCATGGGGAAAACGAAGTCATTGGCCCAGGCTCTGGGTGTCAGATGACTGGTGGCATCTGGGGCTCTAAGGACTTGCAGGGTCCTAGTTGCTGGCAGCTTTCGTTCTGGAAGGATCCAGCAGAGTTTGTAGATTCCTGGCTTGGCACTGCCCTGCCTGCCAGGCCGAGTGGCCACAAATGAAGGCCATTTTCCATGGGAAAAACGAAGTCCTTTCCCCAGGGTCTCAGTAATATGTTCAAGGTGGCGTTTGAGGCTCTAAGTACTTCCAGGGCCCTAGTTGCTGCCAGCTTTTCTTTTGGAAAAATCCAGCAACGATTGCATCATTCTAGCTAGGCTCCCACTTTCTGCCAGGGTGAGTGGCTGCCAAGGGAGGCCATTTGCCATGGGAAAAAGAAGTCCTTTCCCCAGGGTCTGGGTGTCAGATGAAAGGTGGCCTTTGGGGTTCTGAGGACTTGTAGGGTAGTACTTACTGGCTAGAGTAGAGGAAATGGATTCTATTTGAATATCTGTCCCACAGGTCCTGGTTGTCCTTGATGGGCTGCAGCTGTGAGCATTGAAGAGAACTGGGATAAAAGGGGGCGGCATAGCCATTCAGGGAGAGCCTTGAAGGAGCCCTGAACTGGGAAAGAACAGCATGCAGAAGAAAGCGTCTGTGCTGTGAAGATCTGCAGCCATAAGAACACACCGAGGAGGTATGGACTTTAGCAATCTGAGAACAGCATGATGGGACTCTAGAGAAATAGAACAACAACAAGTGGCAGCTTTCGATTTGGAGCAATCCAGCAAAGCTTGCAAATTTCTTGCTGGGCACCACCCTCTTGGTCAGGGCGAGTGGCCAGAAATGGAGGCCATTTTCCATGGGGAAAACGAAGTCATTGGCCCAGGCTCTGGGTGTCAGATGACTGGTGGCATCTGGGGCTCTAAGGACTTGCAGGGTCCTAGTTGCTGGCAGCTTTCGTTCTGGAAGGATCCAGCAGAGTTTGTAGATTCCTGGCTTGGCACTGCCCTGCCTGCCAGGCCAAGTGGCCAGAAATGAAGGCCATTTTCCATGGGAAAAACGAAGTCCTTTCCCCAGGGTCTCAGTAATATGTTCAAGGTGGCGTTTGAGGCTCTAAGTACTTCCAGGGCCCTAGTTGCTGCCAGCTTTTCTTTTGGAAAAATCCAGCAACGATTGCATCATTCTAGCTAGGCTCCCACTTTCTGCCAGGGTGAGTGGCTGCCAAGGGAGGCCATTTGCCATGGGAAAAAGAAGTCCTTTCCCCAGGGTCTGGGTGTCAGATGAAAGGTGGCCTTTGGGGTTCTGAGGACTTGTAGGGTAGTACTTACTGGCTAGAGTAGAGGAAATGGATTCTATTTGAATATCTGTCCCACAGGTCCTGGTTGTCCTTGATGGGCTGCAGCTGTGAGCATTGAAGAGAACTGGGATAAAAGGGGGCGGCGTAGCCATTCAGGGAGAGCCTTGAAGGAGCCCTGAACTGGGAAAGAACAGCATGCAGAAGAAAGCGTCTGTGCTGTGAAGATCTGCAGCCATAAGAACACACCGAGGAGGTATGGACTTTAGCAATCTGAGAACAGCATGATGGGACTCTAGAGAAATAGAACAACAACAAGTGGCAGCTTTCGATTTGGAGCAATCCAGCAAAGCTTGCAAATTTCTTGCTGGGCACCACCCTCATGGTCAGGGCGAGTGGCCAGAAATGGAGGCCATTTTCCATGGGGAAAACGAAGTCATTGGCCCAGGCTCTGGGTGTCAGATGACAGGTGGCATCTGGGGCTCTAAGGACTTGCAGGGTCCTAGTTGCTGGCAGCTTTCGTTCTGGAAGGATCCAGCAGAGTTTGTAGATTCCTGGCTTGGCACTGCCCTGCCTGCCAGGCCAAGTGGCCAGAAATGAAGGCCATTTTCCATGGGAAAAACGAAGTCCTTTCCCCAGGGTCTCAGTAATATGTTCAAGGTGGCGTTTGAGGCTCTAAGTACTTCCAGGGCCCTAGTTGCTGGCAGCTTTTCTTTTGGAAAAATCCAGCAACGATTGCATCATTCTAGCTAGGCTCCCACTTTCTGCCAGGGTGAGTGGCTGCCAAGGGAGGCCATTTGCCATGGGAAAAAGAAGTCCTTTCCCCAGGGTCTGGGTGTCAGATGAAAGGTGGCCTTTGGGGTTCTGAGGACTTGTAGGGTAGTACTTACTGGCTAGAGTAGAGGAAATGGATTCTATTTGAATATCTGTCCCACAGGTCCTGGTTGTCCTTGATGGGCTGCAGCTGTGAGCATTGAAGAGAACTGGGATAAAAGGGGGCGGCGTAGCCATTCAGGGAGAGCCTTGAAGGAGCCCTGAACTGGGAAAGAACAGCATGCAGAAGAAAGCGTCTGTGCTGTGAAGATCTGCAGCCATAAGAACACACCGAGGAGGTATGGACTTTAGCAATCTGAGAACAGCATGATGGGACTCTAGAGAAATAGAACAACAACAAGTGGCAGCTTTCGATTTGGAGCAATCCAGCAAAGCTTGCAAATTTCTTGCTGGGCACCACCCTCTTGGTCAGGGCGAGTGGCCAGAAATGGAGGCCATTTTCCATGGGGAAAACGAAGTCATTGGCCCAGGCTCTGGGTGTCAGATGACTGGTGGCATCTGGGGCTCTAAGGACTTGCAGGGTCCTAGTTGCTGGCAGCTTTCGTTCTGGAAGGATCCAGCAGAGTTTGTAGATTCCTGGCTTGGCACTGCCCTGCCTGCCAGGCCGAGTGGCCACAAATGAAGGCCATTTTCCATGGGAAAAACGAAGTCCTTTCCCCAGGGTCTCAGTAATATGTTCAAGGTGGCGTTTGAGGCTCTAAGTACTTCCAGGGCCCTAGTTGCTGCCAGCTTTTCTTTTGGAAAAATCCAGCAACGATTGCATCATTCTAGCTAGGCTCCCACTTTCTGCCAGGGTGAGTGGCTGCCAAGGGAGGCCATTTGCCATGGGAAAAAGAAGTCCTTTCCCCAGGGTCTGGGTGTCAGATGAAAGGTGGCCTTTGGGGTTCTGAGGACTTGTAGGGTAGTACTTACTGGCTAGAGTAGAGGAAATGGATTCTATTTGAATATCTGTCCCACAGGTCCTGGTTGTCCTTGATGGGCTGCAGCTGTGAGCATTGAAGAGAACTGGGATAAAAGGGGGCGGCGTAGCCATTCAGGGAGAGCCTTGAAGGAGCCCTGAACTGGGAAAGAACAGCATGCAGAAGAAAGCGTCTGTGCTGTGAAGATCTGCAGCCATAAGAACACACCGAGGAGGTATGGACTTTAGCAATCTGAGAACAGCATGATGGGACTCTAGAGAAATAGAACAACAACAAGTGGCAGCTTTCGATTTGGAGCAATCCAGCAAAGCTTGCAAATTTCTTGCTGGGCACCACCCTCTTGGTCAGGGCGAGTGGCCAGAAATGGAGGCCATTTTCCATGGGGAAAACGAAGTCATTGGCCCAGGCTCTGGGTGTCAGATGACTGGTGGCATCTGGGGCTCTAAGGACTTGCAGGGTCCTAGTTGCTGGCAGCTTTCGTTCTGGAAGGATCCAGCAGAGTTTGTAGATTCCTGGCTTGGCACTGCCCTGCCTGCCAGGCCGAGTGGCCACAAATGAAGGCCATTTTCCATGGGAAAAACGAAGTCCTTTCCCCAGGGTCTCAGTAATATGTTCAAGGTGGCGTTTGAGGCTCTAAGTACTTCCAGGGCCCTAGTTGCTGGCAGCTTTTCTTTTGGAAAAATCCAGCAACGATTGCATCATTCTAGCTAGGCTCCCACTTTCTGCCAGGGTGAGTGGCTGCCAAGGGAGGCCATTTGCCATGGGAAAAAGAAGTCCTTTCCCCAGGGTCTGGGTGTCAGATGAAAGGTGGCCTTTGGGGTTCTGAGGACTTGTAGGGTAGTACTTACTGGCTAGAGTAGAGGAAATGGATTCTATTTGAATATCTGTCCCACAGGTCCTGGTTGTCCTTGATGGGCTGCAGCTGTGAGCATTGAAGAGAACTGGGATAAAAGGGGGCGGCGTAGCCATTCAGGGAGAGCCTTGAAGGAGCCCTGAACTGGGAAAGAACAGCATGCAGAAGAAAGCGTCTGTGCTGTGAAGATCTGCAGCCATAAGAACACACCGAGGAGGTATGGACTTTAGCAATCTGAGAACAGCATGATGGGACTCTAGAGAAATAGAACAACAACAAGTGGCAGCTTTCGATTTGGAGCAATCCAGCAAAGCTTGCAAATTTCTTGCTGGGCACCACCCTCTTGGTCAGGGCGAGTGGCCAGAAATGGAGGCCATTTTCCATGGGGAAAACGAAGTCATTGGCCCAGGCTCTGGGTGTCAGATGACTGGTGGCATCTGGGGCTCTAAGGACTTGCAGGGTCCTAGTTGCTGGCAGCTTTCGTTCTGGAAGGATCCAGCACAGTTTGTAGATTCCTGGCTTGGCACTGCCCTGCCTGCCAGGCCAAGTGGCCAGAAATGAAGGCCATTTTCCATGGGAAAAACGAAGTCCTTTCCCCAGGGTCTCAGTAATATGTTCAAGGTGGCGTTTGAGGCTCTAAGTACTTCCAGGGCCCTAGTTGCTGCCAGCTTTTCTTTTGGAAAAATCCAGCAACGATTGCATCATTCTAGCTAGGCTCCCACTTTCTGCCAGGGTGAGTGGCTGCCAAGGGAGGCCATTTGCCATGGGAAAAAGAAGTCCTTTCCCCAGGGTCTGGGTGTCAGATGAAAGGTGGCCTTTGGGGTTCTGAGGACTTGTAGGGTAGTACTTACTGGCTAGAGTAGAGGAAATGGATTCTATTTGAATATCTGTCCCACAGGTCCTGGTTGTCCTTGATGGGCTGCAGCTGTGAGCATTGAAGAGAACTGGGATAAAAGGGGGCGGCGTAGCCATTCAGGGAGAGCCTTGAAGGAGCCCTGAACTGGGAAAGAACAGCATGCAGAAGAAAGCGTCTGTGCTGTGAAGATCTGCAGCCATAAGAACACACCGAGGAGGTATGGACTTTAGCAATCTGAGAACAGCATGATGGGACTCTAGAGAAATAGAACAACAACAAGTGGCAGCTTTCGATTTGGAGCAATCCAGCAAAGCTTGCAAATTTCTTGCTGGGCACCACCCTCTTGGTCAGGGCGAGTGGCCAGAAATGGAGGCCATTTTCCATGGGGAAAACGAAGTCATTGGCCCAGGCTCTGGGTGTCAGATGACAGGTGGCATCTGGGGCTCTAAGGACTTGCAGGGTCCTAGTTGCTGGCAGCTTTCGTTCTGGAAGGATCCAGCAGAGTTTGTAGATTCCTGGCTTGGCACTGCCCTGCCTGCCAGGCCGAGTGGCCACAAATGAAGGCCATTTTCCATGGGAAAAACGAAGTCCTTTCCCCAGGGTCTCAGTAATATGTTCAAGGTGGCGTTTGAGGCTCTAAGTACTTCCAGGGCCCTAGTTGCTGGCAGCTTTTCTTTTGGAAAAATCCAGCAACGATTGCATCATTCTAGCTAGGCTCCCACTTTCTGCCAGGGTGAGTGGCTGCCAAGGGAGGCCATTTGCCATGGGAAAAAGAAGTCCTTTCCCCAGGGTCTGGGTGTCAGATGAAAGGTGGCCTTTGGGGTTCTGAGGACTTGTAGGGTAGTACTTACTGGCTAGAGTAGAGGAAATGGATTCTATTTGAATATCTGTCCCACAGGTCCTGGTTGTCCTTGATGGGCTGCAGCTGTGAGCATTGAAGAGAACTGGGATAAAAGGGGGCGGCATAGCCATTCAGGGAGAGCCTTGAAGGAGCCCTGAACTGGGAAAGAACAGCATGCAGAAGAAAGCGTCTGTGCTGTGAAGATCTGCAGCCATAAGAACACACCGAGGAGGTATGGACTTTAGCAATCTGAGAACAGCATGATGGGACTCTAGAGAAATAGAACAACAACAAGTGGCAGCTTTCGATTTGGAGCAATCCAGCAAAGCTTGCAAATTTCTTGCTGGGCACCACCCTCTTGGTCAGGGCGAGTGGCCAGAAATGGAGGCCATTTTCCATGGGGAAAACGAAGTCATTGGCCCAGGCTCTGGGTGTCAGATGACTGGTGGCATCTGGGGCTCTAAGGACTTGCAGGGTCCTAGTTGCTGGCAGCTTTCGTTCTGGAAGGATCCAGCAGAGTTTGTAGATTCCTGGCTTGGCACTGCCCTGCCTGCCAGGCCAAGTGGCCAGAAATGAAGGCCATTTTCCATGGGAAAAACGAAGTCCTTTCCCCAGGGTCTCAGTAATATGTTCAAGGTGGCGTTTGAGGCTCTAAGTACTTCCAGGGCCCTAGTTGCTGCCAGCTTTTCTTTTGGAAAAATCCAGCAACGATTGCATCATTCTAGCTAGGCTCCCACTTTCTGCCAGGGTGAGTGGCTGCCAAGGGAGGCCATTTGCCATGGGAAAAAGAAGTCCTTTCCCCAGGGTCTGGGTGTCAGATGAAAGGTGGCCTTTGGGGTTCTGAGGACTTGTAGGGTAGTACTTACTGGCTAGAGTAGAGGAAATGGATTCTATTTGAATATCTGTCCCACAGGTCCTGGTTGTCCTTGATGGGCTGCAGCTGTGAGCATTGAAGAGAACTGGGATAAAAGGGGGCGGCGTAGCCATTCAGGGAGAGCCTTGAAGGAGCCCTGAACTGGGAAAGAACAGCATGCAGAAGAAAGCGTCTGTGCTGTGAAGATCTGCAGCCATAAGAACACACCGAGGAGGTATGGACTTTAGCAATCTGAGAACAGCATGATGGGACTCTAGAGAAATAGAACAACAACAAGTGGCAGCTTTCGATTTGGAGCAATCCAGCAAAGCTTGCAAATTTCTTGCTGGGCACCACCCTCATGGTCAGGGCGAGTGGCCAGAAATGGAGGCCATTTTCCATGGGGAAAACGAAGTCATTGGCCCAGGCTCTGGGTGTCAGATGACTGGTGGCATCTGGGGCTCTAAGGACTTGCAGGGTCCTAGTTGCTGGCAGCTTTCGTTCTGGAAGGATCCAGCAGAGTTTGTAGATTCCTGGCTTGGCACTGCCCTGCCTGCCAGGCCAAGTGGCCAGAAATGAAGGCCATTTTCCATGGGAAAAACGAAGTCCTTTCCCCAGGGTCTCAGTAATATGTTCAAGGTGGCGTTTGAGGCTCTAAGTACTTCCAGGGCCCTAGTTGCTGCCAGCTTTTCTTTTGGAAAAATCCAGCAACGATTGCATCATTCTAGCTAGGCTCCCACTTTCTGCCAGGGTGAGTGGCTGCCAAGGGAGGCCATTTGCCATGGGAAAAAGAAGTCCTTTCCCCAGGGTCTGGGTGTCAGATGAAAGGTGGCCTTTGGGGTTCTGAGGACTTGTAGGGTAGTACTTACTGGCTAGAGTAGAGGAAATGGATTCTATTTGAATATCTGTCCCACAGGTCCTGGTTGTCCTTGATGGGCTGCAGCTGTGAGCATTGAAGAGAACTGGGATAAAAGGGGGCGGCGTAGCCATTCAGGGAGAGCCTTGAAGGAGCCCTGAACTGGGAAAGAACAGCATGCAGAAGAAAGCGTCTGTGCTGTGAAGATCTGCAGCCATAAGAACACACCGAGGAGGTATGGACTTTAGCAATCTGAGAACAGCATGATGGGACTCTAGAGAAATAGAACAACAACAAGTGGCAGCTTTCGATTTGGAGCAATCCAGCAAAGCTTGCAAATTTCTTGCTGGGCACCACCCTCTTGGTCAGGGCGAGTGGCCAGAAATGGAGGCCATTTTCCATGGGGAAAACGAAGTCATTGGCCCAGGCTCTGGGTGTCAGATGACAGGTGGCATCTGGGGCTGTAAGGACTTGCAGGGTCCTAGTTGCTGGCAGCTTTCGTTCTGGAAGGATCCAGCAGAGTTTGTAGATTCCTGGCTTGGCACTGCCCTGCCTGCCAGGCCGAGTGGCCACAAATGAAGGCCATTTTCCATGGGAAAAACGAAGTCCTTTCCCCAGGGTCTCAGTAATATGTTCAAGGTGGCGTTTGAGGCTCTAAGTACTTCCAGGGCCCTAGTTGCTGCCAGCTTTTCTTTTGGAAAAATCCAGCAACGATTGCATCATTCTAGCTAGGCTCCCACTTTCTGCCAGGGTGAGTGGCTGCCAAGGGAGGCCATTTGCCATGGGAAAAAGAAGTCCTTTCCCCAGGGTCTGGGTGTCAGATGAAAGGTGGCCTTTGGGGTTCTGAGGACTTGTAGGGTAGTACTTACTGGCTAGAGTAGAGGAAATGGATTCTATTTGAATATCTGTCCCACAGGTCCTGGTTGTCCTTGATGGGCTGCAGCTGTGAGCATTGAAGAGAACTGGGATAAAAGGGGGCGGCGTAGCCATTCAGGGAGAGCCTTGAAGGAGCCCTGAACTGGGAAAGAACAGCATGCAGAAGAAAGCGTCTGTGCTGTGAAGATCTGCAGCCATAAGAACACACCGAGGAGGTATGGACTTTAGCAATCTGAGAACAGCATGATGGGACTCTAGAGAAATAGAACAACAACAAGTGGCAGCTTTCGATTTGGAGCAATCCAGCAAAGCTTGCAAATTTCTTGCTGGGCACCACCCTCTTGGTCAGGGCGAGTGGCCAGAAATGGAGGCCATTTTCCATGGGGAAAACGAAGTCATTGGCCCAGGCTCTGGGTGTCAGATGACTGGTGGCATCTGGGGCTCTAAGGACTTGCAGGGTCCTAGTTGCTGGCAGCTTTCGTTCTGGAAGGATCCAGCAGAGTTTGTAGATTCCTGGCTTGGCACTGCCCTGCCTGCCAGGCCGAGTGGCCACAAATGAAGGCCATTTTCCATGGGAAAAACGAAGTCCTTTCCCCAGGGTCTCAGTAATATGTTCAAGGTGGCGTTTGAGGCTCTAAGTACTTCCAGGGCCCTAGTTGCTGGCAGCTTTTCTTTTGGAAAAATCCAGCAACGATTGCATCATTCTAGCTAGGCTCCCACTTTCTGCCAGGGTGAGTGGCTGCCAAGGGAGGCCATTTGCCATGGGAAAAAGAAGTCCTTTCCCCAGGGTCTGGGTGTCAGATGAAAGGTGGCCTTTGGGGTTCTGAGGACTTGTAGGGTAGTACTTACTGGCTAGAGTAGAGGAAATGGATTCTATTTGAATATCTGTCCCACAGGTCCTGGTTGTCCTTGATGGGCTGCAGCTGTGAGCATTGAAGAGAACTGGGATAAAAGGGGGCGGCGTAGCCATTCAGGGAGAGCCTTGAAGGAGCCCTGAACTGGGAAAGAACAGCATGCAGAAGAAAGCGTCTGTGCTGTGAAGATCTGCAGCCATAAGAACACACCGAGGAGGTATGGACTTTAGCAATCTGAGAACAGCATGATGGGACTCTAGAGAAATAGAACAACAACAAGTGGCAGCTTTCGATTTGGAGCAATCCAGCAAAGCTTGCAAATTTCTTGCTGGGCACCACCCTCTTGGTCAGGGCGAGTGGCCAGAAATGGAGGCCATTTTCCATGGGGAAAACGAAGTCATTGGCCCAGGCTCTGGGTGTCAGATGACTGGTGGCATCTGGGGCTGTAAGGACTTGCAGGGTCCTAGTTGCTGGCAGCTTTCGTTCTGGAAGGATCCAGCAGAGTTTGTAGATTCCTGGCTTGGCACTGCCCTGCCTGCCAGGCCAAGTGGCCAGAAATGAAGGCCATTTTCCATGGGAAAAACGAAGTCCTTTCCCCAGGGTCTCAGTAATATGTTCAAGGTGGCGTTTGAGGCTCTAAGTACTTCCAGGGCCCTAGTTGCTGGCAGCTTTTCTTTTGGAAAAATCCAGCAACGATTGCATTATTCTAGCTAGGCTCCCACTTTCTGCCAGGGTGAGTGGCTGCCAAGGGAGGCCATTTGCCATGGGAAAAAGAAGTCCTTTCCCCAGGGTCTGGGTGTCAGATGAAAGGTGGCCTTTGGGGTTCTGAGGACTTGTAGGGTAGTACTTACTGGCTAGAGTAGAGGAAATGGATTCTATTTGAATATCTGTCCCACAGGTCCTGGTTGTCCTTGATGGGCTGCAGCTGTGAGCATTGAAGAGAACTGGGATAAAAGGGGGCGGCGTAGCCATTCAGGGAGAGCCTTGAAGGAGCCCTGAACTGGGAAAGAACAGCATGCAGAAGAAAGCGTCTGTGCTGTGAAGATCTGCAGCCATAAGAACACACCGAGGAGGTATGGACTTTAGCAATCTGAGAACAGCATGATGGGACTCTAGAGAAATAGAACAACAACAAGTGGCAGCTTTCGATTTGGAGCAATCCAGCAAAGCTTGCAAATTTCTTGCTGGGCACCACCCTCTTGGTCAGGGCGAGTGGCCAGAAATGGAGGCCATTTTCCATGGGGAAAACGAAGTCATTGGCCCAGGCTCTGGGTGTCAGATGACAGGTGGCATCTGGGGCTGTAAGGACTTGCAGGGTCCTAGTTGCTGGCAGCTTTCGTTCTGGAAGGATCCAGCAGAGTTTGTAGATTCCTGGCTTGGCACTGCCCTGCCTGCCAGGCCGAGTGGCCACAAATGAAGGCCATTTTCCATGGGAAAAACGAAGTCCTTTCCCCAGGGTCTCAGTAATATGTTCAAGGTGGCGTTTGAGGCTCTAAGTACTTCCAGGGCCCTAGTTGCTGCCAGCTTTTCTTTTGGAAAAATCCAGCAACGATTGCATCATTCTAGCTAGGCTCCCACTTTCTGCCAGGGTGAGTGGCTGCCAAGGGAGGCCATTTGCCATGGGAAAAAGAAGTCCTTTCCCCAGGGTCTGGGTGTCAGATGAAAGGTGGCCTTTGGGGTTCTGAGGACTTGTAGGGTAGTACTTACTGGCTAGAGTAGAGGAAATGGATTCTATTTGAATATCTGTCCCACAGGTCCTGGTTGTCCTTGATGGGCTGCAGCTGTGAGCATTGAAGAGAACTGGGATAAAAGAGGGCAGCGTAGCCATTCAGGGAGAGCCTTGAAGGAGCCCTGAACTGGGAAAGAACAGCATGCAGAAGAAAGCGTCTGTGCTGTGAAGATCTGCAGCCATAAGAACACACCGAGGAGGTATGGACTTTAGCAATCTGAGAACAGCATGATGGGACTCTAGAGAAATAGAACAACAACAAGTGGCAGCTTTCGATTTGGAGCAATCCAGCAAAGCTTGCAAATTTCTTGCTGGGCACCACCCTCTTGGTCAGGGCGAGTGGCCAGAAATGGAGGCCATTTTCCATGGGGAAAACGAAGTCATTGGCCCAGGCTCTGGGTGTCAGATGACTGGTGGCATCTGGGGCTCTAAGGACTTGCAGGGTCCTAGTTGCTGGCAGCTTTCGTTCTGGAAGGATCCAGCAGAGTTTGTAGATTCCTGGCTTGGCACTGCCCTGCCTGCCAGGCCGAGTGGCCACAAATGAAGGCCATTTTCCATGGGAAAAACGAAGTCCTTTCCCCAGGGTCTCAGTAATATGTTCAAGGTGGCGTTTGAGGCTCTAAGTACTTCCAGGGCCCTAGTTGCTGGCAGCTTTTCTTTTGGAAAAATCCAGCAACGATTGCATCATTCTAGCTAGGCTCCCACTTTCTGCCAGGGTGAGTGGCTGCCAAGGGAGGCCATTTGCCATGGGAAAAAGAAGTCCTTTCCCCAGGGTCTGGGTGTCAGATGAAAGGTGGCCTTTGGGGTTCTGAGGACTTGTAGGGTAGTACTTACTGGCTAGAGTAGAGGAAATGGATTCTATTTGAATATCTGTCCCACAGGTCCTGGTTGTCCTTGATGGGCTGCAGCTGTGAGCATTGAAGAGAACTGGGATAAAAGGGGGCGGCGTAGCCATTCAGGGAGAGCCTTGAAGGAGCCCTGAACTGGGAAAGAACAGCATGCAGAAGAAAGCGTCTGTGCTGTGAAGATCTGCAGCCATAAGAACACACCGAGGAGGTATGGACTTTAGCAATCTGAGAACAGCATGATGGGACTCTAGAGAAATAGAACAACAACAAGTGGCAGCTTTCGATTTGGAGCAATCCAGCAAAGCTTGCAAATTTCTTGCTGGGCACCACCCTCTTGGTCAGGGCGAGTGGCCAGAAATGGAGGCCATTTTCCATGGGGAAAACGAAGTCATTGGCCCAGGCTCTGGGTGTCAGATGACTGGTGGCATCTGGGGCTGTAAGGACTTGCAGGGTCCTAGTTGCTGGCAGCTTTCGTTCTGGAAGGATCCAGCAGAGTTTGTAGATTCCTGGCTTGGCACTGCCCTGCCTGCCAGGCCGAGTGGCCACAAATGAAGGCCATTTTCCATGGGAAAAACGAAGTCCTTTCCCCAGGGTCTCAGTAATATGTTCAAGGTGGCGTTTGAGGCTCTAAGTACTTCCAGGGCCCTAGTTGCTGGCAGCTTTTCTTTTGGAAAAATCCAGCAACGATTGCATCATTCTAGCTAGGCTCCCACTTTCTGCCAGGGTGAGTGGCTGCCAAGGGAGGCCATTTGCCATGGGAAAAAGAAGTCCTTTCCCCAGGGTCTGGGTGTCAGATGAAAGGTGGCCTTTGGGGTTCTGAGGACTTGTAGGGTAGTACTTACTGGCTAGAGTAGAGGAAATGGATTCTATTTGAATATCTGTCCCACAGGTCCTGGTTGTCCTTGATGGGCTGCAGCTGTGAGCATTGAAGAGAACTGGGATAAAAGGGGGCGGCGTAGCCATTCAGGGAGAGCCTTGAAGGAGCCCTGAACTGGGAAAGAACAGCATGCAGAAGAAAGCGTCTGTGCTGTGAAGATCTGCAGCCATAAGAACACACCGAGGAGGTATGGACTTTAGCAATCTGAGAACAGCATGATGGGACTCTAGAGAAATAGAACAACAACAAGTGGCAGCTTTCGATTTGGAGCAATCCAGCAAAGCTTGCAAATTTCTTGCTGGGCACCACCCTCTTGGTCAGGGCGAGTGGCCAGAAATGGAGGCCATTTTCCATGGGGAAAACGAAGTCATTGGCCCAGGCTCTGGGTGTCAGATGACTGGTGGCATCTGGGGCTCTAAGGACTTGCAGGGTCCTAGTTGCTGGCAGCTTTCGTTCTGGAAGGATCCAGCACAGTTTGTAGATTCCTGGCTTGGCACTGCCCTGCCTGCCAGGCCAAGTGGCCAGAAATGAAGGCCATTTTCCATGGGAAAAACGAAGTCCTTTCCCCAGGGTCTCAGTAATATGTTCAAGGTGGCGTTTGAGGCTCTAAGTACTTCCAGGGCCCTAGTTGCTGGCAGCTTTTCTTTTGGAAAAATCCAGCAACGATTGCATCATTCTAGCTAGGCTCCCACTTTCTGCCAGGGTGAGTGGCTGCCAAGGGAGGCCATTTGCCATGGGAAAAAGAAGTCCTTTCCCCAGGGTCTGGGTGTCAGATGAAAGGTGGCCTTTGGGGTTCTGAGGACTTGTAGGGTAGTACTTACTGGCTAGAGTAGAGGAAATGGATTCTATTTGAATATCTGTCCCACAGGTCCTGGTTGTCCTTGATGGGCTGCAGCTGTGAGCATTGAAGAGAACTGGGATAAAAGGGGGCGGCGTAGCCATTCAGGGAGAGCCTTGAAGGAGCCCTGAACTGGGAAAGAACAGCATGCAGAAGAAAGCGTCTGTGCTGTGAAGATCTGCAGCCATAAGAACACACCGAGGAGGTATGGACTTTAGCAATCTGAGAACAGCATGATGGGACTCTAGAGAAATAGAACAACAACAAGTGGCAGCTTTCGATTTGGAGCAATCCAGCAAAGCTTGCAAATTTCTTGCTGGGCACCACCCTCATGGTCAGGGCGAGTGGCCAGAAATGGAGGCCATTTTCCATGGGGAAAACGAAGTCATTGGCCCAGGCTCTGGGTGTCAGATGACTGGTGGCATCTGGGGCTCTAAGGACTTGCAGGGTCCTAGTTGCTGGCAGCTTTCGTTCTGGAAGGATCCAGCAGAGTTTGTAGATTCCTGGCTTGGCACTGCCCTGCCTGCCAGGCCAAGTGGCCAGAAATGAAGGCCATTTTCCATGGGAAAAACGAAGTCCTTTCCCCAGGGTCTCAGTAATATGTTCAAGGTGGCGTTTGAGGCTCTAAGTACTTCCAGGGCCCTAGTTGCTGCCAGCTTTTCTTTTGGAAAAATCCAGCAACGATTGCATCATTCTAGCTAGGCTCCCACTTTCTGCCAGGGTGAGTGGCTGCCAAGGGAGGCCATTTGCCATGGGAAAAAGAAGTCCTTTCCCCAGGGTCTGGGTGTCAGATGAAAGGTGGCCTTTGGGGTTCTGAGGACTTGTAGGGTAGTACTTACTGGCTAGAGTAGAGGAAATGGATTCTATTTGAATATCTGTCCCACAGGTCCTGGTTGTCCTTGATGGGCTGCAGCTGTGAGCATTGAAGAGAACTGGGATAAAAGGGGGCGGCGTAGCCATTCAGGGAGAGCCTTGAAGGAGCCCTGAACTGGGAAAGAACAGCATGCAGAAGAAAGCGTCTGTGCTGTGAAGATCTGCAGCCATAAGAACACACCGAGGAGGTATGGACTTTAGCAATCTGAGAACAGCATGATGGGACTCTAGAGAAATAGAACAACAACAAGTGGCAGCTTTCGATTTGGAGCAATCCAGCAAAGCTTGCAAATTTCTTGCTGGGCACCACCCTCTTGGTCAGGGCGAGTGGCCAGAAATGGAGGCCATTTTCCATGGGGAAAACGAAGTCATTGGCCCAGGCTCTGGGTGTCAGATGACAGGTGGCATCTGGGGCTGTAAGGACTTGCAGGGTCCTAGTTGCTGGCAGCTTTCGTTCTGGAAGGATCCAGCAGAGTTTGTAGATTCCTGGCTTGGCACTGCCCTGCCTGCCAGGCCGAGTGGCCACAAATGAAGGCCATTTTCCATGGGAAAAACGAAGTCCTTTCCCCAGGGTCTCAGTAATATGTTCAAGGTGGCGTTTGAGGCTCTAAGTACTTCCAGGGCCCTAGTTGCTGCCAGCTTTTCTTTTGGAAAAATCCAGCAACGATTGCATCATTCTAGCTAGGCTCCCACTTTCTGCCAGGGTGAGTGGCTGCCAAGGGAGGCCATTTGCCATGGGAAAAAGAAGTCCTTTCCCCAGGGTCTGGGTGTCAGATGAAAGGTGGCCTTTGGGGTTCTGAGGACTTGTAGGGTAGTACTTACTGGCTAGAGTAGAGGAAATGGATTCTATTTGAATATCTGTCCCACAGGTCCTGGTTGTCCTTGATGGGCTGCAGCTGTGAGCATTGAAGAGAACTGGGATAAAAGGGGGCGGCGTAGCCATTCAGGGAGAGCCTTGAAGGAGCCCTGAACTGGGAAAGAACAGCATGCAGAAGAAAGCGTCTGTGCTGTGAAGATCTGCAGCCATAAGAACACACCGAGGAGGTATGGACTTTAGCAATCTGAGAACAGCATGATGGGACTCTAGAGAAATAGAACAACAACAAGTGGCAGCTTTCGATTTGGAGCAATCCAGCAAAGCTTGCAAATTTCTTGCTGGGCACCACCCTCTTGGTCAGGGCGAGTGGCCAGAAATGGAGGCCATTTTCCATGGGGAAAACGAAGTCATTGGCCCAGGCTCTGGGTGTCAGATGACTGGTGGCATCTGGGGCTCTAAGGACTTGCAGGGTCCTAGTTGCTGGCAGCTTTCGTTCTGGAAGGATCCAGCAGAGTTTGTAGATTCCTGGCTTGGCACTGCCCTGCCTGCCAGGCCGAGTGGCCACAAATGAAGGCCATTTTCCATGGGAAAAACGAAGTCCTTTCCCCAGGGTCTCAGTAATATGTTCAAGGTGGCGTTTGAGGCTCTAAGTACTTCCAGGGCCCTAGTTGCTGGCAGCTTTTCTTTTGGAAAAATCCAGCAACGATTGCATCATTCTAGCTAGGCTCCCACTTTCTGCCAGGGTGAGTGGCTGCCAAGGGAGGCCATTTGCCATGGGAAAAAGAAGTCCTTTCCCCAGGGTCTGGGTGTCAGATGAAAGGTGGCCTTTGGGGTTCTGAGGACTTGTAGGGTAGTACTTACTGGCTAGAGTAGAGGAAATGGATTCTATTTGAATATCTGTCCCACAGGTCCTGGTTGTCCTTGATGGGCTGCAGCTGTGAGCATTGAAGAGAACTGGGATAAAAGGGGGCGGCGTAGCCATTCAGGGAGAGCCTTGAAGGAGCCCTGAACTGGGAAAGAACAGCATGCAGAAGAAAGCGTCTGTGCTGTGAAGATCTGCAGCCATAAGAACACACCGAGGAGGTATGGACTTTAGCAATCTGAGAACAGCATGATGGGACTCTAGAGAAATAGAACAACAACAAGTGGCAGCTTTCGATTTGGAGCAATCCAGCAAAGCTTGCAAATTTCTTGCTGGGCACCACCCTCTTGGTCAGGGCGAGTGGCCAGAAATGGAGGCCATTTTCCATGGGGAAAACGAAGTCATTGGCCCAGGCTCTGGGTGTCAGATGACTGGTGGCATCTGGGGCTGTAAGGACTTGCAGGGTCCTAGTTGCTGGCAGCTTTCGTTCTGGAAGGATCCAGCAGAGTTTGTAGATTCCTGGCTTGGCACTGCCCTGCCTGCCAGGCCAAGTGGCCAGAAATGAAGGCCATTTTCCATGGGAAAAACGAAGTCCTTTCCCCAGGGTCTCAGTAATATGTTCAAGGTGGCGTTTGAGGCTCTAAGTACTTCCAGGGCCCTAGTTGCTGGCAGCTTTTCTTTTGGAAAAATCCAGCAACGATTGCATTATTCTAGCTAGGCTCCCACTTTCTGCCAGGGTGAGTGGCTGCCAAGGGAGGCCATTTGCCATGGGAAAAAGAAGTCCTTTCCCCAGGGTCTGGGTGTCAGATGAAAGGTGGCCTTTGGGGTTCTGAGGACTTGTAGGGTAGTACTTACTGGCTAGAGTAGAGGAAATGGATTCTATTTGAATATCTGTCCCACAGGTCCTGGTTGTCCTTGATGGGCTGCAGCTGTGAGCATTGAAGAGAACTGGGATAAAAGGGGGCGGCGTAGCCATTCAGGGAGAGCCTTGAAGGAGCCCTGAACTGGGAAAGAACAGCATGCAGAAGAAAGCGTCTGTGCTGTGAAGATCTGCAGCCATAAGAACACACCGAGGAGGTATGGACTTTAGCAATCTGAGAACAGCATGATGGGACTCTAGAGAAATAGAACAACAACAAGTGGCAGCTTTCGATTTGGAGCAATCCAGCAAAGCTTGCAAATTTCTTGCTGGGCACCACCCTCTTGGTCAGGGCGAGTGGCCAGAAATGGAGGCCATTTTCCATGGGGAAAACGAAGTCATTGGCCCAGGCTCTGGGTGTCAGATGACAGGTGGCATCTGGGGCTGTAAGGACTTGCAGGGTCCTAGTTGCTGGCAGCTTTCGTTCTGGAAGGATCCAGCAGAGTTTGTAGATTCCTGGCTTGGCACTGCCCTGCCTGCCAGGCCGAGTGGCCACAAATGAAGGCCATTTTCCATGGGAAAAACGAAGTCCTTTCCCCAGGGTCTCAGTAATATGTTCAAGGTGGCGTTTGAGGCTCTAAGTACTTCCAGGGCCCTAGTTGCTGCCAGCTTTTCTTTTGGAAAAATCCAGCAACGATTGCATCATTCTAGCTAGGCTCCCACTTTCTGCCAGGGTGAGTGGCTGCCAAGGGAGGCCATTTGCCATGGGAAAAAGAAGTCCTTTCCCCAGGGTCTGGGTGTCAGATGAAAGGTGGCCTTTGGGGTTCTGAGGACTTGTAGGGTAGTACTTACTGGCTAGAGTAGAGGAAATGGATTCTATTTGAATATCTGTCCCACAGGTCCTGGTTGTCCTTGATGGGCTGCAGCTGTGAGCATTGAAGAGAACTGGGATAAAAGAGGGCAGCGTAGCCATTCAGGGAGAGCCTTGAAGGAGCCCTGAACTGGGAAAGAACAGCATGCAGAAGAAAGCGTCTGTGCTGTGAAGATCTGCAGCCATAAGAACACACCGAGGAGGTATGGACTTTAGCAATCTGAGAACAGCATGATGGGACTCTAGAGAAATAGAACAACAACAAGTGGCAGCTTTCGATTTGGAGCAATCCAGCAAAGCTTGCAAATTTCTTGCTGGGCACCACCCTCTTGGTCAGGGCGAGTGGCCAGAAATGGAGGCCATTTTCCATGGGGAAAACGAAGTCATTGGCCCAGGCTCTGGGTGTCAGATGACTGGTGGCATCTGGGGCTCTAAGGACTTGCAGGGTCCTAGTTGCTGGCAGCTTTCGTTCTGGAAGGATCCAGCAGAGTTTGTAGATTCCTGGCTTGGCACTGCCCTGCCTGCCAGGCCGAGTGGCCACAAATGAAGGCCATTTTCCATGGGAAAAACGAAGTCCTTTCCCCAGGGTCTCAGTAATATGTTCAAGGTGGCGTTTGAGGCTCTAAGTACTTCCAGGGCCCTAGTTGCTGGCAGCTTTTCTTTTGGAAAAATCCAGCAACGATTGCATCATTCTAGCTAGGCTCCCACTTTCTGCCAGGGTGAGTGGCTGCCAAGGGAGGCCATTTGCCATGGGAAAAAGAAGTCCTTTCCCCAGGGTCTGGGTGTCAGATGAAAGGTGGCCTTTGGGGTTCTGAGGACTTGTAGGGTAGTACTTACTGGCTAGAGTAGAGGAAATGGATTCTATTTGAATATCTGTCCCACAGGTCCTGGTTGTCCTTGATGGGCTGCAGCTGTGAGCATTGAAGAGAACTGGGATAAAAGGGGGCGGCGTAGCCATTCAGGGAGAGCCTTGAAGGAGCCCTGAACTGGGAAAGAACAGCATGCAGAAGAAAGCGTCTGTGCTGTGAAGATCTGCAGCCATAAGAACACACCGAGGAGGTATGGACTTTAGCAATCTGAGAACAGCATGATGGGACTCTAGAGAAATAGAACAACAACAAGTGGCAGCTTTCGATTTGGAGCAATCCAGCAAAGCTTGCAAATTTCTTGCTGGGCACCACCCTCTTGGTCAGGGCGAGTGGCCAGAAATGGAGGCCATTTTCCATGGGGAAAACGAAGTCATTGGCCCAGGCTCTGGGTGTCAGATGACTGGTGGCATCTGGGGCTGTAAGGACTTGCAGGGTCCTAGTTGCTGGCAGCTTTCGTTCTGGAAGGATCCAGCAGAGTTTGTAGATTCCTGGCTTGGCACTGCCCTGCCTGCCAGGCCGAGTGGCCACAAATGAAGGCCATTTTCCATGGGAAAAACGAAGTCCTTTCCCCAGGGTCTCAGTAATATGTTCAAGGTGGCGTTTGAGGCTCTAAGTACTTCCAGGGCCCTAGTTGCTGGCAGCTTTTCTTTTGGAAAAATCCAGCAACGATTGCATCATTCTAGCTAGGCTCCCACTTTCTGCCAGGGTGAGTGGCTGCCAAGGGAGGCCATTTGCCATGGGAAAAAGAAGTCCTTTCCCCAGGGTCTGGGTGTCAGATGAAAGGTGGCCTTTGGGGTTCTGAGGACTTGTAGGGTAGTACTTACTGGCTAGAGTAGAGGAAATGGATTCTATTTGAATATCTGTCCCACAGGTCCTGGTTGTCCTTGATGGGCTGCAGCTGTGAGCATTGAAGAGAACTGGGATAAAAGGGGGCGGCGTAGCCATTCAGGGAGAGCCTTGAAGGAGCCCTGAACTGGGAAAGAACAGCATGCAGAAGAAAGCGTCTGTGCTGTGAAGATCTGCAGCCATAAGAACACACCGAGGAGGTATGGACTTTAGCAATCTGAGAACAGCATGATGGGACTCTAGAGAAATAGAACAACAACAAGTGGCAGCTTTCGATTTGGAGCAATCCAGCAAAGCTTGCAAATTTCTTGCTGGGCACCACCCTCTTGGTCAGGGCGAGTGGCCAGAAATGGAGGCCATTTTCCATGGGGAAAACGAAGTCATTGGCCCAGGCTCTGGGTGTCAGATGACTGGTGGCATCTGGGGCTCTAAGGACTTGCAGGGTCCTAGTTGCTGGCAGCTTTCGTTCTGGAAGGATCCAGCACAGTTTGTAGATTCCTGGCTTGGCACTGCCCTGCCTGCCAGGCCAAGTGGCCAGAAATGAAGGCCATTTTCCATGGGAAAAACGAAGTCCTTTCCCCAGGGTCTCAGTAATATGTTCAAGGTGGCGTTTGAGGCTCTAAGTACTTCCAGGGCCCTAGTTGCTGGCAGCTTTTCTTTTGGAAAAATCCAGCAACGATTGCATTATTCTAGCTAGGCTCCCACTTTCTGCCAGGGTGAGTGGCTGCCAAGGGAGGCCATTTGCCATGGGAAAAAGAAGTCCTTTCCCCAGGGTCTGGGTGTCAGATGAAAGGTGGCCTTTGGGGTTCTGAGGACTTGTAGGGTAGTACTTACTGGCTAGAGTAGAGGAAATGGATTCTATTTGAATATCTGTCCCACAGGTCCTGGTTGTCCTTGATGGGCTGCAGCTGTGAGCATTGAAGAGAACTGGGATAAAAGGGGGCGGCGTAGCCATTCAGGGAGAGCCTTGAAGGAGCCCTGAACTGGGAAAGAACAGCATGCAGAAGAAAGCGTCTGTGCTGTGAAGATCTGCAGCCATAAGAACACACCGAGGAGGTATGGACTTTAGCAATCTGAGAACAGCATGATGGGACTCTAGAGAAATAGAACAACAACAAGTGGCAGCTTTAGATTTGGAGCAATCCAGCAAAGCTTGCAAATTTCTTGCTGGGCACCACCCTCTTGGTCAGGGCGAGTGGCCAGAAATGGAGGCCATTTTCCATGGGGAAAACGAAGTCATTGGCCCAGGCTCTGGGTGTCAGATGACAGGTGGCATCTGGGGCTGTAAGGACTTGCAGGGTCCTAGTTGCTGGCAGCTTTCGTTCTGGAAGGATCCAGCAGAGTTTGTAGATTCCTGGCTTGGCACTGCCCTGCCTGCCAGGCCGAGTGGCCACAAATGAAGGCCATTTTCCATGGGAAAAACGAAGTCCTTTCCCCAGGGTCTCAGTAATATGTTCAAGGTGGCGTTTGAGGCTCTAAGTACTTCCAGGGCCCTAGTTGCTGCCAGCTTTTCTTTTGGAAAAATCCAGCAACGATTGCATCATTCTAGCTAGGCTCCCACTTTCTGCCAGGGTGAGTGGCTGCCAAGGGAGGCCATTTGCCATGGGAAAAAGAAGTCCTTTCCCCAGGGTCTGGGTGTCAGATGAAAGGTGGCCTTTGGGGTTCTGAGGACTTGTAGGGTAGTACTTACTGGCTAGAGTAGAGGAAATGGATTCTATTTGAATATCTGTCCCACAGGTCCTGGTTGTCCTTGATGGGCTGCAGCTGTGAGCATTGAAGAGAACTGGGATAAAAGAGGGCAGCGTAGCCATTCAGGGAGAGCCTTGAAGGAGCCCTGAACTGGGAAAGAACAGCATGCAGAAGAAAGCGTCTGTGCTGTGAAGATCTGCAGCCATAAGAACACACCGAGGAGGTATGGACTTTAGCAATCTGAGAACAGCATGATGGGACTCTAGAGAAATAGAACAACAACAAGTGGCAGCTTTCGATTTGGAGCAATCCAGCAAAGCTTGCAAATTTCTTGCTGGGCACCACCCTCTTGGTCAGGGCGAGTGGCCAGAAATGGAGGCCATTTTCCATGGGGAAAACGAAGTCATTGGCCCAGGCTCTGGGTGTCAGATGACTGGTGGCATCTGGGGCTCTAAGGACTTGCAGGGTCCTAGTTGCTGGCAGCTTTCGTTCTGGAAGGATCCAGCAGAGTTTGTAGATTCCTGGCTTGGCACTGCCCTGCCTGCCAGGCCGAGTGGCCACAAATGAAGGCCATTTTCCATGGGAAAAACGAAGTCCTTTCCCCAGGGTCTCAGGAATATGTTCAAGGTGGCGTTTGAGGCTCTAAGTACTTCCAGGGCCCTAGTTGCTGCCAGCTTTTCTTTTGGAAAAATCCAGCAACGATTGCATCATTCTAGCTAGGCTCCCACTTTCTGCCAGGGTGAGTGGCTGCCAAGGGAGGCCATTTGCCATGGGAAAAAGAAGTCCTTTCCCCAGGGTCTGGGTGTCAGATGAAAGGTGGCCTTTGGGGTTCTGAGGACTTGTAGGGTAGTACTTACTGGCTAGAGTAGAGGAAATGGATTCTATTTGAATATCTGTCCCACAGGTCCTGGTTGTCCTTGATGGGCTGCAGCTGTGAGCATTGAAGAGAACTGGGATAAAAGGGGGCGGCGTAGCCATTCAGGGAGAGCCTTGAAGGAGCCCTGAACTGGGAAAGAACAGCATGCAGAAGAAAGCGTCTGTGCTGTGAAGATCTGCAGCCATAAGAACACACCGAGGAGGTATGGACTTTAGCAATCTGAGAACAGCATGATGGGACTCTAGAGAAATAGAACAACAACAAGTGGCAGCTTTAGATTTGGAGCAATCCAGCAAAGCTTGCAAATTTCTTGCTGGGCACCACCCTCTTGGTCAGGGCGAGTGGCCAGAAATGGAGGCAATTTTCCATGGGGAAAACGAAGTCATTGGCCCAGGCTCTGGGTGTCAGATGACTGGTGGCATCTGGGGCTCTAAGGACTTGCAGGGTCCTAGTTGCTGGCAGCTTTCGTTCTGGAAGGATCCAGCAGAGTTTGTAGATTCCTGGCTTGGCACTGCCCTGCCTGCCAGGCCAAGTGGCCACAAATGAAGGCCATTTTCCATGGGAAAAACGAAGTCCTTTCCCCAGGGTCTCAGTAATATGTTCAAGGTGGCGTTTGAGGCTCTAAGTACTTCCAGGGCCCTAGTTGCTGCCAGCTTTTCTTTTGGAAAAATCCAGCAACGATTGCATCATTCTAGCTAGGCTCCCACTTTCTGCCAGGGTGAGTGGCTGCCAAGGGAGGCCATTTGCCATGGGAAAAAGAAGTCCTTTCCCCAGGGTCTGGGTGTCAGATGAAAGGTGGCCTTTGGGGTTCTGAGGACTTGTAGGGTAGTACTTACTGGCTAGAGTAGAGGAAATGGATTCTATTTGAATATCTGTCCCACAGGTCCTGGTTGTCCTTGATGGGCTGCAGCTGTGAGCATTGAAGAGAACTGGGATAAAAGGGGGCGGCGTAGCCATTCAGGGAGAGCCTTGAAGGAGCCCTGAACTGGGAAAGAACAGCATGCAGAAGAAAGCGTCTGTGCTGTGAAGATCTGCAGCCATAAGAACACACCGAGGAGGTATGGACTTTAGCAATCTGAGAACAGCATGATGGGACTCTAGAGAAATAGAACAACAACAAGTGGCAGCTTTCGATTTGGAGCAATCCAGCAAAGCTTGCAAATTTCTTGCTGGGCACCACCCTCTTGGTCAGGGCGAGTGGCCAGAAATGGAGGCCATTTTCCATGGGGAAAACGAAGTCATTGGCCCAGGCTCTGGGTGTCAGATGACTGGTGGCATCTGGGGCTCTAAGGACTTGCAGGGTCCTAGTTGCTGGCAGCTTTCGTTCTGGAAGGATCCAGCACAGTTTGTAGATTCCTGGCTTGGCACTGCCCTGCCTGCCAGGCCAAGTGGCCAGAAATGAAGGCCATTTTCCATGGGAAAAACGAAGTCCTTTCCCCAGGGTCTCAGTAATATGTTCAAGGTGGCGTTTGAGGCTCTAAGTACTTCCAGGGCCCTAGTTGCTGGCAGCTTTTCTTTTGGAAAAATCCAGCAACGATTGCATTATTCTAGCTAGGCTCCCACTTTCTGCCAGGGTGAGTGGCTGCCAAGGGAGGCCATTTGCCATGGGAAAAAGAAGTCCTTTCCCCAGGGTCTGGGTGTCAGATGAAAGGTGGCCTTTGGGGTTCTGAGGACTTGTAGGGTAGTACTTACTGGCTAGAGTAGAGGAAATGGATTCTATTTGAATATCTGTCCCACAGGTCCTGGTTGTCCTTGATGGGCTGCAGCTGTGAGCATTGAAGAGAACTGGGATAAAAGGGGGCGGCGTAGCCATTCAGGGAGAGCCTTGAAGGAGCCCTGAACTGGGAAAGAACAGCATGCAGAAGAAAGCGTCTGTGCTGTGAAGATCTGCAGCCATAAGAACACACCGAGGAGGTATGGACTTTAGCAATCTGAGAACAGCATGATGGGACTCTAGAGAAATAGAACAACAACAAGTGGCAGCTTTCGATTTGGAGCAATCCAGCAAAGCTTGCAAATTTCTTGCTGGGCACCACCCTCTTGGTCAGGGCGAGTGGCCAGAAATGGAGGCCATTTTCCATGGGGAAAACGAAGTCATTGGCCCAGGCTCTGGGTGTCAGATGACAGGTGGCATCTGGGGCTGTAAGGACTTGCAGGGTCCTAGTTGCTGGCAGCTTTCGTTCTGGAAGGATCCAGCAGAGTTTGTAGATTCCTGGCTTGGCACTGCCCTGCCTGCCAGGCCGAGTGGCCACAAATGAAGGCCATTTTCCATGGGAAAAACGAAGTCCTTTCCCCAGGGTCTCAGTAATATGTTCAAGGTGGCGTTTGAGGCTCTAAGTACTTCCAGGGCCCTAGTTGCTGCCAGCTTTTCTTTTGGAAAAATCCAGCAACGATTGCATCATTCTAGCTAGGCTCCCACTTTCTGCCAGGGTGAGTGGCTGCCAAGGGAGGCCATTTGCCATGGGAAAAAGAAGTCCTTTCCCCAGGGTCTGGGTGTCAGATGAAAGGTGGCCTTTGGGGTTCTGAGGACTTGTAGGGTAGTACTTACTGGCTAGAGTAGAGGAAATGGATTCTATTTGAATATCTGTCCCACAGGTCCTGGTTGTCCTTGATGGGCTGCAGCTGTGAGCATTGAAGAGAACTGGGATAAAAGAGGGCAGCGTAGCCATTCAGGGAGAGCCTTGAAGGAGCCCTGAACTGGGAAAGAACAGCATGCAGAAGAAAGCGTCTGTGCTGTGAAGATCTGCAGCCATAAGAACACACCGAGGAGGTATGGACTTTAGCAATCTGAGAACAGCATGATGGGACTCTAGAGAAATAGAACAACAACAAGTGGCAGCTTTCGATTTGGAGCAATCCAGCAAAGCTTGCAAATTTCTTGCTGGGCACCACCCTCTTGGTCAGGGCGAGTGGCCAGAAATGGAGGCCATTTTCCATGGGGAAAACGAAGTCATTGGCCCAGGCTCTGGGTGTCAGATGACTGGTGGCATCTGGGGCTCTAAGGACTTGCAGGGTCCTAGTTGCTGGCAGCTTTCGTTCTGGAAGGATCCAGCAGAGTTTGTAGATTCCTGGCTTGGCACTGCCCTGCCTGCCAGGCCGAGTGGCCACAAATGAAGGCCATTTTCCATGGGAAAAACGAAGTCCTTTCCCCAGGGTCTCAGTAATATGTTCAAGGTGGCGTTTGAGGCTCTAAGTACTTCCAGGGCCCTAGTTGCTGGCAGCTTTTCTTTTGGAAAAATCCAGCAACGATTGCATCATTCTAGCTAGGCTCCCACTTTCTGCCAGGGTGAGTGGCTGCCAAGGGAGGCCATTTGCCATGGGAAAAAGAAGTCCTTTCCCCAGGGTCTGGGTGTCAGATGAAAGGTGGCCTTTGGGGTTCTGAGGACTTGTAGGGTAGTACTTACTGGCTAGAGTAGAGGAAATGGATTCTATTTGAATATCTGTCCCACAGGTCCTGGTTGTCCTTGATGGGCTGCAGCTGTGAGCATTGAAGAGAACTGGGATAAAAGGGGGCGGCGTAGCCATTCAGGGAGAGCCTTGAAGGAGCCCTGAACTGGGAAAGAACAGCATGCAGAAGAAAGCGTCTGTGCTGTGAAGATCTGCAGCCATAAGAACACACCGAGGAGGTATGGACTTTAGCAATCTGAGAACAGCATGATGGGACTCTAGAGAAATAGAACAACAACAAGTGGCAGCTTTCGATTTGGAGCAATCCAGCAAAGCTTGCAAATTTCTTGCTGGGCACCACCCTCTTGGTCAGGGCGAGTGGCCAGAAATGGAGGCCATTTTCCATGGGGAAAACGAAGTCATTGGCCCAGGCTCTGGGTGTCAGATGACTGGTGGCATCTGGGGCTGTAAGGACTTGCAGGGTCCTAGTTGCTGGCAGCTTTCGTTCTGGAAGGATCCAGCAGAGTTTGTAGATTCCTGGCTTGGCACTGCCCTGCCTGCCAGGCCGAGTGGCCACAAATGAAGGCCATTTTCCATGGGAAAAACGAAGTCCTTTCCCCAGGGTCTCAGTAATATGTTCAAGGTGGCGTTTGAGGCTCTAAGTACTTCCAGGGCCCTAGTTGCTGGCAGCTTTTCTTTTGGAAAAATCCAGCAACGATTGCATCATTCTAGCTAGGCTCCCACTTTCTGCCAGGGTGAGTGGCTGCCAAGGGAGGCCATTTGCCATGGGAAAAAGAAGTCCTTTCCCCAGGGTCTGGGTGTCAGATGAAAGGTGGCCTTTGGGGTTCTGAGGACTTGTAGGGTAGTACTTACTGGCTAGAGTAGAGGAAATGGATTCTATTTGAATATCTGTCCCACAGGTCCTGGTTGTCCTTGATGGGCTGCAGCTGTGAGCATTGAAGAGAACTGGGATAAAAGGGGGCGGCGTAGCCATTCAGGGAGAGCCTTGAAGGAGCCCTGAACTGGGAAAGAACAGCATGCAGAAGAAAGCGTCTGTGCTGTGAAGATCTGCAGCCATAAGAACACACCGAGGAGGTATGGACTTTAGCAATCTGAGAACAGCATGATGGGACTCTAGAGAAATAGAACAACAACAAGTGGCAGCTTTAGATTTGGAGCAATCCAGCAAAGCTTGCAAATTTCTTGCTGGGCACCACCCTCTTGGTCAGGGCGAGTGGCCAGAAATGGAGGCAATTTTCCATGGGGAAAACGAAGTCATTGGCCCAGGCTCTGGGTGTCAGATGACTGGTGGCATCTGGGGCTCTAAGGACTTGCAGGGTCCTAGTTGCTGGCAGCTTTCGTTCTGGAAGGATCCAGCAGAGTTTGTAGATTCCTGGCTTGGCACTGCCCTGCCTGCCAGGCCAAGTGGCCACAAATGAAGGCCATTTTCCATGGGAAAAACGAAGTCCTTTCCCCAGGGTCTCAGTAATATGTTCAAGGTGGCGTTTGAGGCTCTAAGTACTTCCAGGGCCCTAGTTGCTGCCAGCTTTTCTTTTGGAAAAATCCAGCAACGATTGCATCATTCTAGCTAGGCTCCCACTTTCTGCCAGGGTGAGTGGCTGCCAAGGGAGGCCATTTGCCATGGGAAAAAGAAGTCCTTTCCCCAGGGTCTGGGTGTCAGATGAAAGGTGGCCTTTGGGGTTCTGAGGACTTGTAGGGTAGTACTTACTGGCTAGAGTAGAGGAAATGGATTCTATTTGAATATCTGTCCCACAGGTCCTGGTTGTCCTTGATGGGCTGCAGCTGTGAGCATTGAAGAGAACTGGGATAAAAGGGGGCAGCGTAGCCATTCAGGGAGAGCCTTGAAGGAGCCCTGAACTGGGAAAGAACAGCATGCAGAAGAAAGCGTCTGTGCTGTGAAGATCTGCAGCCATAAGAACACACCGAGGAGGTATGGACTTTAGCAATCTGAGAACAGCATGATGGGACTCTAGAGAAATAGAACAACAACAAGTGGCAGCTTTCGATTTGGAGCAATCCAGCAAAGCTTGCAAATTTCTTGCTGGGCACCACCCTCTTGGTCAGGGCGAGTGGCCAGAAATGGAGGCCATTTTCCATGGGGAAAACGAAGTCATTGGCCCAGGCTCTGGGTGTCAGATGACTGGTGGCATCTGGGGCTCTAAGGACTTGCAGGGTCCTAGTTGCTGGCAGCTTTCGTTCTGGAAGGATCCAGCAGAGTTTGTAGATTCCTGGCTTGGCACTGCCCTGCCTGCCAGGCCGAGTGGCCACAAATGAAGGCCATTTTCCATGGGAAAAACGAAGTCCTTTCCCCAGGGTCTCAGTAATATGTTCAAGGTGGCGTTTGAGGCTCTAAGTACTTCCAGGGCCCTAGTTGCTGCCAGCTTTTCTTTTGGAAAAATCCAGCAACGATTGCATCATTCTAGCTAGGCTCCCACTTTCTGCCAGGGTGAGTGGCTGCCAAGGGAGGCCATTTGCCATGGGAAAAAGAAGTCCTTTCCCCAGGGTCTGGGTGTCAGATGAAAGGTGGCCTTTGGGGTTCTGAGGACTTGTAGGGTAGTACTTACTGGCTAGAGTAGAGGAAATGGATTCTATTTGAATATCTGTCCCACAGGTCCTGGTTGTCCTTGATGGGCTGCAGCTGTGAGCATTGAAGAGAACTGGGATAAAAGGGGGCGGCGTAGCCATTCAGGGAGAGCCTTGAAGGAGCCCTGAACTGGGAAAGAACAGCATGCAGAAGAAAGCGTCTGTGCTGTGAAGATCTGCAGCCATAAGAACACACCGAGGAGGTATGGACTTTAGCAATCTGAGAACAGCATGATGGGACTCTAGAGAAATAGAACAACAACAAGTGGCAGCTTTAGATTTGGAGCAATCCAGCAAAGCTTGCAAATTTCTTGCTGGGCACCACCCTCTTGGTCAGGGCGAGTGGCCAGAAATGGAGGCCATTTTCCATGGGGAAAACGAAGTCATTGGCCCAGGCTCTGGGTGTCAGATGACTGGTGGCATCTGGGGCTCTAAGGACTTGCAGGGTCCTAGTTGCTGGCAGCTTTCGTTCTGGAAGGATCCAGCAGAGTTTGTAGATTCCTGGCTTGGCACTGCCCTGCCTGCCAGGCCAAGTGGCCAGAAATGAAGGCCATTTTCCATGGGAAAAACGAAGTCCTTTCCCCAGGGTCTCAGTAATATGTTCAAGGTGGCGTTTGAGGCTCTAAGTACTTCCAGGGCCCTAGTTGCTGCCAGCTTTTCTTTTGGAAAAATCCAGCAACGATTGCATCATTCTAGCTAGGCTCCCACTTTCTGCCAGGGTGAGTGGCTGCCAAGGGAGGCCATTTGCCATGGGAAAAAGAAGTCCTTTCCCCAGGGTCTGGGTGTCAGATGAAAGGTGGCCTTTGGGGTTCTGAGGACTTGTAGGGTAGTACTTACTGGCTAGAGTAGAGGAAATGGATTCTATTTGAATATCTGTCCCACAGGTCCTGGTTGTCCTTGATGGGCTGCAGCTGTGAGCATTGAAGAGAACTGGGATAAAAGGGGGCGGCGTAGCCATTCAGGGAGAGCCTTGAAGGAGCCCTGAACTGGGAAAGAACAGCATGCAGAAGAAAGCGTCTGTGCTGTGAAGATCTGCAGCCATAAGAACACACCGAGGAGGTATGGACTTTAGCAATCTGAGAACAGCATGATGGGACTCTAGAGAAATAGAACAACAACAAGTGGCAGCTTTCGATTTGGAGCAATCCAGCAAAGCTTGCAAATTTCTTGCTGGGCACCACCCTCTTGGTCAGGGCGAGTGGCCAGAAATGGAGGCCATTTTCCATGGGGAAAACGAAGTCATTGGCCCAGGCTCTGGGTGTCAGATGACTGGTGGCATCTGGGGCTCTAAGGACTTGCAGGGTCCTAGTTGCTGGCAGCTTTCATTCTGGAAGGATCCAGCAGAGTTTGTAGATTCCTGGCTTGGCACTGCCCTGCCTGCCAGGCCGAGTGGCCACAAATGAAGGCCATTTTCCATGGGAAAAACGAAGTCCTTTCCCCAGGGTCTCAGTAATATGTTCAAGGTGGCGTTTGAGGCTCTAAGTACTTCCAGGGCCCTAGTTGCTGCCAGCTTTTCTTTTGGAAAAATCCAGCAACGATTGCATCATTCTAGCTAGGCTCCCACTTTCTGCCAGGGTGAGTGGCTGCCAAGGGAGGCCATTTGCCATGGGAAAAAGAAGTCCTTTCCCCAGGGTCTGGGTGTCAGATGAAAGGTGGCCTTTGGGGTTCTGAGGACTTGTAGGGTAGTACTTACTGGCTAGAGTAGAGGAAATGGATTCTATTTGAATATCTGTCCCACAGGTCCTGGTTGTCCTTGATGGGCTGCAGCTGTGAGCATTGAAGAGAACTGGGATAAAAGGGGGCGGCGTAGCCATTCAGGGAGAGCCTTGAAGGAGCCCTGAACTGGGAAAGAACAGCATGCAGAAGAAAGCGTCTGTGCTGTGAAGATCTGCAGCCATAAGAACACACCGAGGAGGTATGGACTTTAGCAATCTGAGAACAGCATGATGGGACTCTAGAGAAATAGAACAACAACAAGTGGCAGCTTTCGATTTGGAGCAATCCAGCAAAGCTTGCAAATTTCTTGCTGGGCACCACCCTCTTGGTCAGGGCGAGTGGCCAGAAATGGAGGCCATTTTCCATGGGGAAAACGAAGTCATTGGCCCAGGCTCTGGGTGTCAGATGACTGGTGGCATCTGGGGCTCTAAGGACTTGCAGGGTCCTAGTTGCTGGCAGCTTTCGTTCTGGAAGGATCCAGCAGAGTTTGTAGATTCCTGGCTTGGCACTGCCCTGCCTGCCAGGCCAAGTGGCCAGAAATGAAGGCCATTTTCCATGGGAAAAACGAAGTCCTTTCCCCAGGGTCTCAGTAATATGTTCAAGGTGGCGTTTGAGGCTCTAAGTACTTCCAGGGCCCTAGTTGCTGCCAGCTTTTCTTTTGGAAAAATCCAGCAACGATTGCATCATTCTAGCTAGGCTCCCACTTTCTGCCAGGGTGAGTGGCTGCCAAGGGAGGCCATTTGCCATGGGAAAAAGAAGTCCTTTCCCCAGGGTCTGGGTGTCAGATGAAAGGTGGCCTTTGGGGTTCTGAGGACTTGTAGGGTAGTACTTACTGGCTAGAGTAGAGGAAATGGATTCTATTTGAATATCTGTCCCACAGGTCCTGGTTGTCCTTGATGGGCTGCAGCTGTGAGCATTGAAGAGAACTGGGATAAAAGGGGGCGGCGTAGCCATTCAGGGAGAGCCTTGAAGGAGCCCTGAACTGGGAAAGAACAGCATGCAGAAGAAAGCGTCTGTGCTGTGAAGATCTGCAGCCATAAGAACACACCGAGGAGGTATGGACTTTAGCAATCTGAGAACAGCATGATGGGACTCTAGAGAAATAGAACAACAACAAGTGGCAGCTTTCGATTTGGAGCAATCCAGCAAAGCTTGCAAATTTCTTGCTGGGCACCACCCTCTTGGTCAGGGCGAGTGGCCAGAAATGGAGGCCATTTTCCATGGGGAAAACGAAGTCATTGGCCCAGGCTCTGGGTGTCAGATGACTGGTGGCATCTGGGGCTCTAAGGACTTGCAGGGTCCTAGTTGCTGGCAGCTTTCATTCTGGAAGGATCCAGCAGAGTTTGTAGATTCCTGGCTTGGCACTGCCCTGCCTGCCAGGCCGAGTGGCCACAAATGAAGGCCATTTTCCATGGGAAAAACGAAGTCCTTTCCCCAGGGTCTCAGTAATATGTTCAAGGTGGCGTTTGAGGCTCTAAGTACTTCCAGGGCCCTAGTTGCTGCCAGCTTTTCTTTTGGAAAAATCCAGCAACGATTGCATCATTCTAGCTAGGCTCCCACTTTCTGCCAGGGTGAGTGGCTGCCAAGGGAGGCCATTTGCCATGGGAAAAAGAAGTCCTTTCCCCAGGGTCTGGGTGTCAGATGAAAGGTGGCCTTTGGGGTTCTGAGGACTTGTAGGGTAGTACTTACTGGCTAGAGTAGAGGAAATGGATTCTATTTGAATATCTGTCCCACAGGTCCTGGTTGTCCTTGATGGGCTGCAGCTGTGAGCATTGAAGAGAACTGGGATAAAAGGGGGCGGCGTAGCCATTCAGGGAGAGCCTTGAAGGAGCCCTGAACTGGGAAAGAACAGCATGCAGAAGAAAGCGTCTGTGCTGTGAAGATCTGCAGCCATAAGAACACACCGAGGAGGTATGGACTTTAGCAATCTGAGAACAGCATGATGGGACTCTAGAGAAATAGAACAACAACAAGTGGCAGCTTTCGATTTGGAGCAATCCAGCAAAGCTTGCAAATTTCTTGCTGGGCACCACCCTCTTGGTCAGGGCGAGTGGCCAGAAATGGAGGCCATTTTCCATGGGGAAAACGAAGTCATTGGCCCAGGCTCTGGGTGTCAGATGACTGGTGGCATCTGGGGCTCTAAGGACTTGCAGGGTCCTAGTTGCTGGCAGCTTTCGTTCTGGAAGGATCCAGCAGAGTTTGTAGATTCCTGGCTTGGCACTGCCCTGCCTGCCAGGCCGAGTGGCCAGAAATGAAGGCCATTTTCCATGGGAAAAACGAAGTCCTTTCCCCAGGGTCTCAGTAATATGTTCAAGGTGGCGTTTGAGGCTCTAAGTACTTCCAGGGCCCTAGTTGCTGCCAGCTTTTCTTTTGGAAAAATCCAGCAACGATTGCATCATTCTAGCTAGGCTCCCACTTTCTGCCAGGGTGAGTGGCTGCCAAGGGAGGCCATTTGCCATGGGAAAAAGAAGTCCTTTCCCCAGGGTCTGGGTGTCAGATGAAAGGTGGCCTTTGGGGTTCTGAGGACTTGTAGGGTAGTACTTACTGGCTAGAGTAGAGGAAATGGATTCTATTTGAATATCTGTCCCACAGGTCCTGGTTGTCCTTGATGGGCTGCAGCTGTGAGCATTGAAGAGAACTGGGATAAAAGGGGGCGGCGTAGCCATTCAGGGAGAGCCTTGAAGGAGCCCTGAACTGGGAAAGAACAGCATGCAGAAGAAAGCGTCTGTGCTGTGAAGATCTGCAGCCATAAGAACACACCGAGGAGGTATGGACTTTAGCAATCTGAGAACAGCATGATGGGACTCTAGAGAAATAGAACAACAACAAGTGGCAGCTTTCGATTTGGAGCAATCCAGCAAAGCTTGCAAATTTCTTGCTGGGCACCACCCTCTTGGTCAGGGCGAGTGGCCAGAAATGGAGGCCATTTTCCATGGGGAAAACGAAGTCATTGGCCCAGGCTCTGGGTGTCAGATGACTGGTGGCATCTGGGGCTCTAAGGACTTGCAGGGTCCTAGTTGCTGGCAGCTTTCGTTCTGGAAGGATCCAGCACAGTTTGTAGATTCCTGGCTTGGCACTGCCCTGCCTGCCAGGCCAAGTGGCCAGAAATGAAGGCCATTTTCCATGGGAAAAACGAAGTCCTTTCCCCAGGGTCTCAGTAATATGTTCAAGGTGGCGTTTGAGGCTCTAAGTACTTCCAGGGCCCTAGTTGCTGGCAGCTTTTCTTTTGGAAAAATCCAGCAACGATTGCATTATTCTAGCTAGGCTCCCACTTTCTGCCAGGGTGAGTGGCTGCCAAGGGAGGCCATTTGCCATGGGAAAAAGAAGTCCTTTCCCCAGGGTCTGGGTGTCAGATGAAAGGTGGCCTTTGGGGTTCTGAGGACTTGTAGGGTAGTACTTACTGGCTAGAGTAGAGGAAATGGATTCTATTTGAATATCTGTCCCACAGGTCCTGGTTGTCCTTGATGGGCTGCAGCTGTGAGCATTGAAGAGAACTGGGATAAAAGGGGGCGGCGTAGCCATTCAGGGAGAGCCTTGAAGGAGCCCTGAACTGGGAAAGAACAGCATGCAGAAGAAAGCGTCTGTGCTGTGAAGATCTGCAGCCATAAGAACACACCGAGGAGGTATGGACTTTAGCAATCTGAGAACAGCATGATGGGACTCTAGAGAAATAGAACAACAACAAGTGGCAGCTTTCGATTTGGAGCAATCCAGCAAAGCTTGCAAATTTCTTGCTGGGCACCACCCTCTTGGTCAGGGCGAGTGGCCAGAAATGGAGGCCATTTTCCATGGGGAAAACGAAGTCATTGGCCCAGGCTCTGGGTGTCAGATGACAGGTGGCATCTGGGGCTGTAAGGACTTGCAGGGTCCTAGTTGCTGGCAGCTTTCGTTCTGGAAGGATCCAGCAGAGTTTGTAGATTCCTGGCTTGGCACTGCCCTGCCTGCCAGGCCGAGTGGCCACAAATGAAGGCCATTTTCCATGGGAAAAACGAAGTCCTTTCCCCAGGGTCTCAGTAATATGTTCAAGGTGGCGTTTGAGGCTCTAAGTACTTCCAGGGCCCTAGTTGCTGCCAGCTTTTCTTTTGGAAAAATCCAGCAACGATTGCATCATTCTAGCTAGGCTCCCACTTTCTGCCAGGGTGAGTGGCTGCCAAGGGAGGCCATTTGCCATGGGAAAAAGAAGTCCTTTCCCCAGGGTCTGGGTGTCAGATGAAAGGTGGCCTTTGGGGTTCTGAGGACTTGTAGGGTAGTACTTACTGGCTAGAGTAGAGGAAATGGATTCTATTTGAATATCTGTCCCACAGGTCCTGGTTGTCCTTGATGGGCTGCAGCTGTGAGCATTGAAGAGAACTGGGATAAAAGAGGGCAGCGTAGCCATTCAGGGAGAGCCTTGAAGGAGCCCTGAACTGGGAAAGAACAGCATGCAGAAGAAAGCGTCTGTGCTGTGAAGATCTGCAGCCATAAGAACACACCGAGGAGGTATGGACTTTAGCAATCTGAGAACAGCATGATGGGACTCTAGAGAAATAGAACAACAACAAGTGGCAGCTTTCGATTTGGAGCAATCCAGCAAAGCTTGCAAATTTCTTGCTGGGCACCACCCTCTTGGTCAGGGCGAGTGGCCAGAAATGGAGGCCATTTTCCATGGGGAAAACGAAGTCATTGGCCCAGGCTCTGGGTGTCAGATGACTGGTGGCATCTGGGGCTCTAAGGACTTGCAGGGTCCTAGTTGCTGGCAGCTTTCGTTCTGGAAGGATCCAGCAGAGTTTGTAGATTCCTGGCTTGGCACTGCCCTGCCTGCCAGGCCGAGTGGCCACAAATGAAGGCCATTTTCCATGGGAAAAACGAAGTCCTTTCCCCAGGGTCTCAGTAATATGTTCAAGGTGGCGTTTGAGGCTCTAAGTACTTCCAGGGCCCTAGTTGCTGGCAGCTTTTCTTTTGGAAAAATCCAGCAACGATTGCATCATTCTAGCTAGGCTCCCACTTTCTGCCAGGGTGAGTGGCTGCCAAGGGAGGCCATTTGCCATGGGAAAAAGAAGTCCTTTCCCCAGGGTCTGGGTGTCAGATGAAAGGTGGCCTTTGGGGTTCTGAGGACTTGTAGGGTAGTACTTACTGGCTAGAGTAGAGGAAATGGATTCTATTTGAATATCTGTCCCACAGGTCCTGGTTGTCCTTGATGGGCTGCAGCTGTGAGCATTGAAGAGAACTGGGATAAAAGGGGGCGGCGTAGCCATTCAGGGAGAGCCTTGAAGGAGCCCTGAACTGGGAAAGAACAGCATGCAGAAGAAAGCGTCTGTGCTGTGAAGATCTGCAGCCATAAGAACACACCGAGGAGGTATGGACTTTAGCAATCTGAGAACAGCATGATGGGACTCTAGAGAAATAGAACAACAACAAGTGGCAGCTTTCGATTTGGAGCAATCCAGCAAAGCTTGCAAATTTCTTGCTGGGCACCACCCTCTTGGTCAGGGCGAGTGGCCAGAAATGGAGGCCATTTTCCATGGGGAAAACGAAGTCATTGGCCCAGGCTCTGGGTGTCAGATGACTGGTGGCATCTGGGGCTGTAAGGACTTGCAGGGTCCTAGTTGCTGGCAGCTTTCGTTCTGGAAGGATCCAGCAGAGTTTGTAGATTCCTGGCTTGGCACTGCCCTGCCTGCCAGGCCGAGTGGCCACAAATGAAGGCCATTTTCCATGGGAAAAACGAAGTCCTTTCCCCAGGGTCTCAGTAATATGTTCAAGGTGGCGTTTGAGGCTCTAAGTACTTCCAGGGCCCTAGTTGCTGCCAGCTTTTCTTTTGGAAAAATCCAGCAACGATTGCATCATTCTAGCTAGGCTCCCACTTTCTGCCAGGGTGAGTGGCTGCCAAGGGAGGCCATTTGCCATGGGAAAAAGAAGTCCTTTCCCCAGGGTCTGGGTGTCAGATGAAAGGTGGCCTTTGGGGTTCTGAGGACTTGTAGGGTAGTACTTACTGGCTAGAGTAGAGGAAATGGATTCTATTTGAATATCTGTCCCACAGGTCCTGGTTGTCCTTGATGGGCTGCAGCTGTGAGCATTGAAGAGAACTGGGATAAAAGGGGGCGGCGTAGCCATTCAGGGAGAGCCTTGAAGGAGCCCTGAACTGGGAAAGAACAGCATGCAGAAGAAAGCGTCTGTGCTGTGAAGATCTGCAGCCATAAGAACACACCGAGGAGGTATGGACTTTAGCAATCTGAGAACAGCATGATGGGACTCTAGAGAAATAGAACAACAACAAGTGGCAGCTTTAGATTTGGAGCAATCCAGCAAAGCTTGCAAATTTCTTGCTGGGCACCACCCTCTTGGTCAGGGCGAGTGGCCAGAAATGGAGGCAATTTTCCATGGGGAAAACGAAGTCATTGGCCCAGGCTCTGGGTGTCAGATGACTGGTGGCATCTGGGGCTCTAAGGACTTGCAGGGTCCTAGTTGCTGGCAGCTTTCGTTCTGGAAGGATCCAGCAGAGTTTGTAGATTCCTGGCTTGGCACTGCCCTGCCTGCCAGGCCAAGTGGCCACAAATGAAGGCCATTTTCCATGGGAAAAACGAAGTCCTTTCCCCAGGGTCTCAGTAATATGTTCAAGGTGGCGTTTGAGGCTCTAAGTACTTCCAGGGCCCTAGTTGCTGCCAGCTTTTCTTTTGGAAAAATCCAGCAACGATTGCATCATTCTAGCTAGGCTCCCACTTTCTGCCAGGGTGAGTGGCTGCCAAGGGAGGCCATTTGCCATGGGAAAAAGAAGTCCTTTCCCCAGGGTCTGGGTGTCAGATGAAAGGTGGCCTTTGGGGTTCTGAGGACTTGTAGGGTAGTACTTACTGGCTAGAGTAGAGGAAATGGATTCTATTTGAATATCTGTCCCACAGGTCCTGGTTGTCCTTGATGGGCTGCAGCTGTGAGCATTGAAGAGAACTGGGATAAAAGGGGGCGGCGTAGCCATTCAGGGAGAGCCTTGAAGGAGCCCTGAACTGGGAAAGAACAGCATGCAGAAGAAAGCGTCTGTGCTGTGAAGATCTGCAGCCATAAGAACACACCGAGGAGGTATGGACTTTAGCAATCTGAGAACAGCATGATGGGACTCTAGAGAAATAGAACAACAACAAGTGGCAGCTTTCGATTTGGAGCAATCCAGCAAAGCTTGCAAATTTCTTGCTGGGCACCACCCTCTTGGTCAGGGCGAGTGGCCAGAAATGGAGGCCATTTTCCATGGGGAAAACGAAGTCATTGGCCCAGGCTCTGGGTGTCAGATGACTGGTGGCATCTGGGGCTCTAAGGACTTGCAGGGTCCTAGTTGCTGGCAGCTTTCGTTCTGGAAGGATCCAGCAGAGTTTGTAGATTCCTGGCTTGGCACTGCCCTGCCTGCCAGGCCAAGTGGCCAGAAATGAAGGCCATTTTCCATGGGAAAAACGAAGTCCTTTCCCCAGGGTCTCAGTAATATGTTCAAGGTGGCGTTTGAGGCTCTAAGTACTTCCAGGGCCCTAGTTGCTGCCAGCTTTTCTTTTGGAAAAATCCAGCAACGATTGCATCATTCTAGCTAGGCTCCCACTTTCTGCCAGGGTGAGTGGCTGCCAAGGGAGGCCATTTGCCATGGGAAAAAGAAGTCCTTTCCCCAGGGTCTGGGTGTCAGATGAAAGGTGGCCTTTGGGGTTCTGAGGACTTGTAGGGTAGTACTTACTGGCTAGAGTAGAGGAAATGGATTCTATTTGAATATCTGTCCCACAGGTCCTGGTTGTCCTTGATGGGCTGCAGCTGTGAGCATTGAAGAGAACTGGGATAAAAGGGGGCGGCGTAGCCATTCAGGGAGAGCCTTGAAGGAGCCCTGAACTGGGAAAGAACAGCATGCAGAAGAAAGCGTCTGTGCTGTGAAGATCTGCAGCCATAAGAACACACCGAGGAGGTATGGACTTTAGCAATCTGAGAACAGCATGATGGGACTCTAGAGAAATAGAACAACAACAAGTGGCAGCTTTCGATTTGGAGCAATCCAGCAAAGCTTGCAAATTTCTTGCTGGGCACCACCCTCTTGGTCAGGGCGAGTGGCCAGAAATGGAGGCCATTTTCCATGGGGAAAACGAAGTCATTGGCCCAGGCTCTGGGTGTCAGATGACTGGTGGCATCTGGGGCTCTAAGGACTTGCAGGGTCCTAGTTGCTGGCAGCTTTCATTCTGGAAGGATCCAGCAGAGTTTGTAGATTCCTGGCTTGGCACTGCCCTGCCTGCCAGGCCGAGTGGCCACAAATGAAGGCCATTTTCCATGGGAAAAACGAAGTCCTTTCCCCAGGGTCTCAGTAATATGTTCAAGGTGGCGTTTGAGGCTCTAAGTACTTCCAGGGCCCTAGTTGCTGCCAGCTTTTCTTTTGGAAAAATCCAGCAACGATTGCATCATTCTAGCTAGGCTCCCACTTTCTGCCAGGGTGAGTGGCTGCCAAGGGAGGCCATTTGCCATGGGAAAAAGAAGTCCTTTCCCCAGGGTCTGGGTGTCAGATGAAAGGTGGCCTTTGGGGTTCTGAGGACTTGTAGGGTAGTACTTACTGGCTAGAGTAGAGGAAATGGATTCTATTTGAATATCTGTCCCACAGGTCCTGGTTGTCCTTGATGGGCTGCAGCTGTGAGCATTGAAGAGAACTGGGATAAAAGGGGGCGGCGTAGCCATTCAGGGAGAGCCTTGAAGGAGCCCTGAACTGGGAAAGAACAGCATGCAGAAGAAAGCGTCTGTGCTGTGAAGATCTGCAGCCATAAGAACACACCGAGGAGGTATGGACTTTAGCAATCTGAGAACAGCATGATGGGACTCTAGAGAAATAGAACAACAACAAGTGGCAGCTTTCGATTTGGAGCAATCCAGCAAAGCTTGCAAATTTCTTGCTGGGCACCACCCTCTTGGTCAGGGCGAGTGGCCAGAAATGGAGGCCATTTTCCATGGGGAAAACGAAGTCATTGGCCCAGGCTCTGGGTGTCAGATGACTGGTGGCATCTGGGGCTCTAAGGACTTGCAGGGTCCTAGTTGCTGGCAGCTTTCGTTCTGGAAGGATCCAGCAGAGTTTGTAGATTCCTGGCTTGGCACTGCCCTGCCTGCCAGGCCGAGTGGCCACAAATGAAGGCCATTTTCCATGGGAAAAACGAAGTCCTTTCCCCAGGGTCTCAGTAATATGTTCAAGGTGGCGTTTGAGGCTCTAAGTACTTCCAGGGCCCTAGTTGCTGGCAGCTTTTCTTTTGGAAAAATCCAGCAACGATTGCATCATTCTAGCTAGGCTCCCACTTTCTGCCAGGGTGAGTGGCTGCCAAGGGAGGCCATTTGCCATGGGAAAAAGAAGTCCTTTCCCCAGGGTCTGGGTGTCAGATGAAAGGTGGCCTTTGGGGTTCTGAGGACTTGTAGGGTAGTACTTACTGGCTAGAGTAGAGGAAATGGATTCTATTTGAATATCTGTCCCACAGGTCCTGGTTGTCCTTGATGGGCTGCAGCTGTGAGCATTGAAGAGAACTGGGATAAAAGGGGGCGGCGTAGCCATTCAGGGAGAGCCTTGAAGGAGCCCTGAACTGGGAAAGAACAGCATGCAGAAGAAAGCGTCTGTGCTGTGAAGATCTGCAGCCATAAGAACACACCGAGGAGGTATGGACTTTAGCAATCTGAGAACAGCATGATGGGACTCTAGAGAAATAGAACAACAACAAGTGGCAGCTTTCGATTTGGAGCAATCCAGCAAAGCTTGCAAATTTCTTGCTGGGCACCACCCTCTTGGTCAGGGCGAGTGGCCAGAAATGGAGGCCATTTTCCATGGGGAAAACGAAGTCATTGGCCCAGGCTCTGGGTGTCAGATGACTGGTGGCATCTGGGGCTCTAAGGACTTGCAGGGTCCTAGTTGCTGGCAGCTTTCGTTCTGGAAGGATCCAGCAGAGTTTGTAGATTCCTGGCTTGGCACTGCCCTGCCTGCCAGGCCGAGTGGCCAGAAATGAAGGCCATTTTCCATGGGAAAAACGAAGTCCTTTCCCCAGGGTCTCAGTAATATGTTCAAGGTGGCGTTTGAGGCTCTAAGTACTTCCAGGGCCCTAGTTGCTGGCAGCTTTTCTTTTGGAAAAATCCAGCAACGATTGCATCATTCTAGCTAGGCTCCCACTTTCTGCCAGGGTGAGTGGCTGCCAAGGGAGGCCATTTGCCATGGGAAAAAGAAGTCCTTTCCCCAGGGTCTGGGTGTCAGATGAAAGGTGGCCTTTGGGGTTCTGAGGACTTGTAGGGTAGTACTTACTGGCTAGAGTAGAGGAAATGGATTCTATTTGAATATCTGTCCCACAGGTCCTGGTTGTCCTTGATGGGCTGCAGCTGTGAGCATTGAAGAGAACTGGGATAAAAGGGGGCGGCGTAGCCATTCAGGGAGAGCCTTGAAGGAGCCCTGAACTGGGAAAGAACAGCATGCAGAAGAAAGCGTCTGTGCTGTGAAGATCTGCAGCCATAAGAACACACCGAGGAGGTATGGACTTTAGCAATCTGAGAACAGCATGATGGGACTCTAGAGAAATAGAACAACAACAAGTGGCAGCTTTCGATTTGGAGCAATCCAGCAAAGCTTGCAAATTTCTTGCTGGGCACCACCCTCTTGGTCAGGGCGAGTGGCCAGAAATGGAGGCCATTTTCCATGGGGAAAACGAAGTCATTGGCCCAGGCTCTGGGTGTCAGATGACTGGTGGCATCTGGGGCTCTAAGGACTTGCAGGGTCCTAGTTGCTGGCAGCTTTCGTTCTGGAAGGATCCAGCACAGTTTGTAGATTCCTGGCTTGGCACTGCCCTGCCTGCCAGGCCGAGTGGCCACAAATGAAGGCCATTTTCCATGGGAAAAACGAAGTCCTTTCCCCAGGGTCTCAGGAATATGTTCAAGGTGGCGTTTGAGGCTCTAAGTACTTCCAGGGCCCTAGTTGCTGGCAGCTTTTCTTTTGGAAAAATCCAGCAACGATTGCATCATTCTAGCTAGGCTCCCACTTTCTGCCAGGGTGAGTGGCTGCCAAGGGAGGCCATTTGCCATGGGAAAAAGAAGTCCTTTCCCCAGGGTCTGGGTGTCAGATGAAAGGTGGCCTTTGGGGTTCTGAGGACTTGTAGGGTAGTACTTACTGGCTAGAGTAGAGGAAATGGATTCTATTTGAATATCTGTCCCACAGGTCCTGGTTGTCCTTGATGGGCTGCAGCTGTGAGCATTGAAGAGAACTGGGATAAAAGGGGGCGGCGTAGCCATTCAGGGAGAGCCTTGAAGGAGCCCTGAACTGGGAAAGAACAGCATGCAGAAGAAAGCGTCTGTGCTGTGAAGATCTGCAGCCATAAGAACACACCGAGGAGGTATGGACTTTAGCAATCTGAGAACAGCATGATGGGACTCTAGAGAAATAGAAGAACAACAAGTGGTAGCTTTAGATTTGGAGCAATCCAGCAAAGCTTGCAAATTTCTTGCTGGGCACCACCCTCTTGGTCAGGGCGAGTGGCCAGAAATGGAGGCCATTTTCCATGGGGAAAACGAAGTCATTGGCCCAGGCTCTGGGTGTCAGATGACTGGTGGCATCTGGGGCTCTAAGGACTTGCAGGGTCCTAGTTGCTGGCAGCTTTCGTTCTGGAAGGATCCAGCAGAGTTTGTAGATTCCTGGCTTGGCACTGCCCTGCCTGCCAGGCAGAGTGGCCACAAATGAAGGCCATTTTCCATGGGAAAAACGAAGTCCTTTCCCCAGGGTCTCAGTAATATGTTCAAGGTGGCGTTTGAGGCTCTAAGTACTTCCAGGGCCCTAGTTGCTGCCAGCTTTTCTTTTGGAAAAATCCAGCAACGATTGCATCATTCTAGCTAGGCTCCCACTTTCTGCCAGGGTGAGTGGCTGCCAAGGGAGGCCATTTGCCATGGGAAAAAGAAGTCCTTTCCCCAGGGTCTGGGTGTCAGATGAAAGGTGGCCTTTGGGGTTCTGAGGACTTGTAGGGTAGTACTTACTGGCTAGAGTAGAGGAAATGGATTCTATTTGAATATCTGTCCCACAGGTCCTGGTTGTCCTTGATGGGCTGCAGCTGTGAGCATTGAAGAGAACTGGGATAAAAGGGGGCGGCGTAGCCATTCAGGGAGAGCCTTGAAGGAGCCCTGAACTGGGAAAGAACAGCATGCAGAAGAAAGCGTCTGTGCTGTGAAGATCTGCAGCCATAAGAACACACCGAGGAGGTATGGACTTTAGCAATCTGAGAACAGCATGATGGGACTCTAGAGAAATAGAACAACAACAAGTGGCAGCTTTCGATTTGGAGCAATCCAGCAAAGCTTGCAAATTTCTTGCTGGGCACCACCCTCTTGGTCAGGGCGAGTGGCCAGAAATGGAGGCCATTTTCCATGGGGAAAACGAAGTCATTGGCCCAGGCTCTGGGTGTCAGATGACTGGTGGCATCTGGGGCTGTAAGGACTTGCAGGGTCCTAGTTGCTGGCAGCTTTCATTCTGGAAGGATCCAGCAGAGTTTGTAGATTCCTGGCTTGGCACTGCCCTGCCTGCCAGGCCGAGTGGCCAGAAATGAAGGCCATTTTCCATGGGAAAAACGAAGTCCTTTCCCCAGGGTCTCAGTAATATGTTCAAGGTGGCGTTTGAGGCTCTAAGTACTTCCAGGGCCCTAGTTGCTGCCAGCTTTTCTTTTGGAAAAATCCAGCAACGATTGCATCATTCTAGCTAGGCTCCCACTTTCTGCCAGGGTGAGTGGCTGCCAAGGGAGGCCATTTGCCATGGGAAAAAGAAGTCCTTTCCCCAGGGTCTGGGTGTCAGATGAAAGGTGGCCTTTGGGGTTCTGAGGACTTGTAGGGTAGTACTTACTGGCTAGAGTAGAGGAAATGGATTCTATTTGAATATCTGTCCCACAGGTCCTGGTTGTCCTTGATGGGCTGCAGCTGTGAGCATTGAAGAGAACTGGGATAAAAGGGGGCGGCGTAGCCATTCAGGGAGAGCCTTGAAGGAGCCCTGAACTGGGAAAGAACAGCATGCAGAAGAAAGCGTCTGTGCTGTGAAGATCTGCAGCCATAAGAACACACCGAGGAGGTATGGACTTTAGCAATCTGAGAACAGCATGATGGGACTCTAGAGAAATAGAACAACAACAAGTGGCAGCTTTCGATTTGGAGCAATCCAGCAAAGCTTGCAAATTTCTTGCTGGGCACCACCCTCTTGGTCAGGGCGAGTGGCCAGAAATGGAGGCCATTTTCCATGGGGAAAACGAAGTCATTGGCCCAGGCTCTGGGTGTCAGATGACTGGTGGCATCTGGGGCTCTAAGGACTTGCAGGGTCCTAGTTGCTGGCAGCTTTCGTTCTGGAAGGATCCAGCAGAGTTTGTAGATTCCTGGCTTGGCACTGCCCTGCCTGCCAGGCCGAGTGGCCAGAAATGAAGGCCATTTTCCATGGGAAAAACGAAGTCCTTTCCCCAGGGTCTCAGTAATATGTTCAAGGTGGCGTTTGAGGCTCTAAGTACTTCCAGGGCCCTAGTTGCTGGCAGCTTTTCTTTTGGAAAAATCCAGCAACGATTGCATCATTCTAGCTAGGCTCCCACTTTCTGCCAGGGTGAGTGGCTGCCAAGGGAGGCCATTTGCCATGGGAAAAAGAAGTCCTTTCCCCAGGGTCTGGGTGTCAGATGAAAGGTGGCCTTTGGGGTTCTGAGGACTTGTAGGGTAGTACTTACTGGCTAGAGTAGAGGAAATGGATTCTATTTGAATATCTGTCCCACAGGTCCTGGTTGTCCTTGATGGGCTGCAGCTGTGAGCATTGAAGAGAACTGGGATAAAAGGGGGCGGCGTAGCCATTCAGGGAGAGCCTTGAAGGAGCCCTGAACTGGGAAAGAACAGCATGCAGAAGAAAGCGTCTGTGCTGTGAAGATCTGCAGCCATAAGAACACACCGAGGAGGTATGGACTTTAGCAATCTGAGAACAGCATGATGGGACTCTAGAGAAATAGAACAACAACAAGTGGCAGCTTTCGATTTGGAGCAATCCAGCAAAGCTTGCAAATTTCTTGCTGGGCACCACCCTCTTGGTCAGGGCGAGTGGCCAGAAATGGAGGCCATTTTCCATGGGGAAAACGAAGTCATTGGCCCAGGCTCTGGGTGTCAGATGACTGGTGGCATCTGGGGCTCTAAGGACTTGCAGGGTCCTAGTTGCTGGCAGCTTTCGTTCTGGAAGGATCCAGCAGAGTTTGTAGATTCCTGGCTTGGCACTGCCCTGCCTGCCAGGCCGAGTGGCCACAAATGAAGGCCATTTTCCATGGGAAAAACGAAGTCCTTTCCCCAGGGTCTCAGTAATATGTTCAAGGTGGCGTTTGAGGCTCTAAGTACTTCCAGGGCCCTAGTTGCTGGCAGCTTTTCTTTTGGAAAAATCCAGCAACGATTGCATCATTCTAGCTAGGCTCCCACTTTCTGCCAGGGTGAGTGGCTGCCAAGGGAGGCCATTTGCCATGGGAAAAAGAAGTCCTTTCCCCAGGGTCTGGGTGTCAGATGAAAGGTGGCCTTTGGGGTTCTGAGGACTTGTAGGGTAGTACTTACTGGCTAGAGTAGAGGAAATGGATTCTATTTGAATATCTGTCCCACAGGTCCTGGTTGTCCTTGATGGGCTGCAGCTGTGAGCATTGAAGAGAACTGGGATAAAAGGGGGCGGCGTAGCCATTCAGGGAGAGCCTTGAAGGAGCCCTGAACTGGGAAAGAACAGCATGCAGAAGAAAGCGTCTGTGCTGTGAAGATCTGCAGCCATAAGAACACACCGAGGAGGTATGGACTTTAGCAATCTGAGAACAGCATGATGGGACTCTAGAGAAATAGAACAACAACAAGTGGCAGCTTTCGATTTGGAGCAATCCAGCAAAGCTTGCAAATTTCTTGCTGGGCACCACCCTCTTGGTCAGGGCGAGTGGCCAGAAATGGAGGCCATTTTCCATGGGGAAAACGAAGTCATTGGCCCAGGCTCTGGGTGTCAGATGACTGGTGGCATCTGGGGCTCTAAGGACTTGCAGGGTCCTAGTTGCTGGCAGCTTTCGTTCTGGAAGGATCCAGCAGAGTTTGTAGATTCCTGGCTTGGCACTGCCCTGCCTGCCAGGCCGAGTGGCCACAAATGAAGGCCATTTTCCATGGGAAAAACGAAGTCCTTTCCCCAGGGTCTCAGTAATATGTTCAAGGTGGCGTTTGAGGCTCTAAGTACTTCCAGGGCCCTAGTTGCTGCCAGCTTTTCTTTTGGAAAAATCCAGCAACGATTGCATCATTCTAGCTAGGCTCCCACTTTCTGCCAGGGTGAGTGGCTGCCAAGGGAGGCCATTTGCCATGGGAAAAAGAAGTCCTTTCCCCAGGGTCTGGGTGTCAGATGAAAGGTGGCCTTTGGGGTTCTGAGGACTTGTAGGGTAGTACTTACTGGCTAGAGTAGAGGAAATGGATTCTATTTGAATATCTGTCCCACAGGTCCTGGTTGTCCTTGATGGGCTGCAGCTGTGAGCATTGAAGAGAACTGGGATAAAAGGGGGCGGCGTAGCCATTCAGGGAGAGCCTTGAAGGAGCCCTGAACTGGGAAAGAACAGCATGCAGAAGAAAGCGTCTGTGCTGTGAAGATCTGCAGCCATAAGAACACACCGAGGAGGTATGGACTTTAGCAATCTGAGAACAGCATGATGGGACTCTAGAGAAATAGAACAACAACAAGTGGCAGCTTTCGATTTGGAGCAATCCAGCAAAGCTTGCAAATTTCTTGCTGGGCACCACCCTCTTGGTCAGGGCGAGTGGCCAGAAATGGAGGCCATTTTCCATGGGGAAAACGAAGTCATTGGCCCAGGCTCTGGGTGTCAGATGACTGGTGGCATCTGGGGCTCTAAGGACTTGCAGGGTCCTAGTTGCTGGCAGCTTTCGTTCTGGAAGGATCCAGCAGAGTTTGTAGATTCCTGGCTTGGCACTGCCCTGCCTGCCAGGCCGAGTGGCCACAAATGAAGGCCATTTTCCATGGGAAAAACGAAGTCCTTTCCCCAGGGTCTCAGTAATATGTTCAAGGTGGCGTTTGAGGCTCTAAGTACTTCCAGGGCCCTAGTTGCTGCCAGCTTTTCTTTTGGAAAAATCCAGCAACGATTGCATCATTCTAGCTAGGCTCCCACTTTCTGCCAGGGTGAGTGGCTGCCAAGGGAGGCCATTTGCCATGGGAAAAAGTCCTTTCCCCAGGGTCTGGGTGTCAGATGAAAGGTGGCCTTTGGGGTTCTGAGGACTTGTAGGGTAGTACTTACTGGCTAGAGTAGAGGAAATGGATTCTATTTGAATATCTGTCCCACAGGTCCTGGTTGTCCTTGATGGGCTGCAGCTGTGAGCATTGAAGAGAACTGGGATAAAAGGGGGCGGCGTAGCCATTCAGGGAGAGCCTTGAAGGAGCCCTGAACTGGGAAAGAACAGCATGCAGAAGAAAGCGTCTGTGCTGTGAAGATCTGCAGCCATAAGAACACACCGAGGAGGTATGGACTTTAGCAATCTGAGAACAGCATGATGGGACTCTAGAGAAATAGAACAACAACAAGTGGCAGCTTTCGATTTGGAGCAATCCAGCAAAGCTTGCAAATTTCTTGCTGGGCACCACCCTCTTGGTCAGGGCGAGTGGCCAGAAATGGAGGCCATTTTCCATGGGGAAAACGAAGTCATTGGCCCAGGCTCTGGGTGTCAGATGACAGGTGGCATCTGGGGCTGTAAGGACTTGCAGGGTCCTAGTTGCTGGCAGCTTTCGTTCTGGAAGGATCCAGCAGAGTTTGTAGATTCCTGGCTTGGCACTGCCCTGCCTGCCAGGCCGAGTGGCCACAAATGAAGGCCATTTTCCATGGGAAAAACGAAGTCCTTTCCCCAGGGTCTCAGTAATATGTTCAAGGTGGCGTTTGAGGCTCTAAGTACTTCCAGGGCCCTAGTTGCTGCCAGCTTTTCTTTTGGAAAAATCCAGCAACGATTGCATCATTCTAGCTAGGCTCCCACTTTCTGCCAGGGTGAGTGGCTGCCAAGGGAGGCCATTTGCCATGGGAAAAAGAAGTCCTTTCCCCAGGGTCTGGGTGTCAGATGAAAGGTGGCCTTTGGGGTTCTGAGGACTTGTAGGGTAGTACTTACTGGCTAGAGTAGAGGAAATGGATTCTATTTGAATATCTGTCCCACAGGTCCTGGTTGTCCTTGATGGGCTGCAGCTGTGAGCATTGAAGAGAACTGGGATAAAAGGGGGCGGCGTAGCCATTCAGGGAGAGCCTTGAAGGAGCCCTGAACTGGGAAAGAACAGCATGCAGAAGAAAGCGTCTGTGCTGTGAAGATCTGCAGCCATAAGAACACACCGAGGAGGTATGGACTTTAGCAATCTGAGAACAGCATGATGGGACTCTAGAGAAATAGAACAACAACAAGTGGCAGCTTTCGATTTGGAGCAATCCAGCAAAGCTTGCAAATTTCTTGCTGGGCACCACCCTCTTGGTCAGGGCGAGTGGCCAGAAATGGAGGCCATTTTCCATGGGGAAAACGAAGTCATTGGCCCAGGCTCTGGGTGTCAGATGACTGGTGGCATCTGGGGCTCTAAGGACTTGCAGGGTCCTAGTTGCTGGCAGCTTTCGTTCTGGAAGGATCCAGCAGAGTTTGTAGATTCCTGGCTTGGCACTGCCCTGCCTGCCAGGCCGAGTGGCCACAAATGAAGGCCATTTTCCATGGGAAAAACGAAGTCCTTTCCCCAGGGTCTCAGTAATATGTTCAAGGTGGCGTTTGAGGCTCTAAGTACTTCCAGGGCCCTAGTTGCTGCCAGCTTTTCTTTTGGAAAAATCCAGCAACGATTGCATCATTCTAGCTAGGCTCCCACTTTCTGCCAGGGTGAGTGGCTGCCAAGGGAGGCCATTTGCCATGGGAAAAAGAAGTCCTTTCCCCAGGGTCTGGGTGTCAGATGAAAGGTGGCCTTTGGGGTTCTGAGGACTTGTAGGGTAGTACTTACTGGCTAGAGTAGAGGAAATGGATTCTATTTGAATATCTGTCCCACAGGTCCCGGTTGTCCTTGATGGGCTGCAGCTGTGAGCATTGAAGAGAACTGGGATAAAAGGGGGCGGCGTAGCCATTCAGGGAGAGCCTTGAAGGAGCCCTGAACTGGGAAAGAACAGCATGCAGAAGAAAGCGTCTGTGCTGTGAAGATCTGCAGCCATAAGAACACACCGAGGAGGTATGGACTTTAGCAATCTGAGAACAGCATGATGGGACTCTAGAGAAATAGAACAACAACAAGTGGCAGCTTTCGATTTGGAGCAATCCAGCAAAGCTTGCAAATTTCTTGCTGGGCACCACCCTCTTGGTCAGGGCGAGTGGCCAGAAATGGAGGCCATTTTCCATGGGGAAAACGAAGTCATTGGCCCAGGCTCTGGGTGTCAGATGACTGGTGGCATCTGGGGCTCTAAGGACTTGCAGGGTCCTAGTTGCTGGCAGCTTTCGTTCTGGAAGGATCCAGCAGAGTTTGTAGATTCCTGGCTTGGCACTGCCCTGCCTGCCAGGCCGAGTGGCCACAAATGAAGGCCATTTTCCATGGGAAAAACGAAGTCCTTTCCCCAGGGTCTCAGTAATATGTTCAAGGTGGCGTTTGAGGCTCTAAGTACTTCCAGGGCCCTAGTTGCTGCCAGCTTTTCTTTTGGAAAAATCCAGCAACGATTGCATCATTCTAGCTAGGCTCCCACTTTCTGCCAGGGTGAGTGGCTGCCAAGGGAGGCCATTTGCCATGGGAAAAAGTCCTTTCCCCAGGGTCTGGGTGTCAGATGAAAGGTGGCCTTTGGGGTTCTGAGGACTTGTAGGGTAGTACTTACTGGCTAGAGTAGAGGAAATGGATTCTATTTGAATATCTGTCCCACAGGTCCTGGTTGTCCTTGATGGGCTGCAGCTGTGAGCATTGAAGAGAACTGGGATAAAAGGGGGCGGCGTAGCCATTCAGGGAGAGCCTTGAAGGAGCCCTGAACTGGGAAAGAACAGCATGCAGAAGAAAGCGTCTGTGCTGTGAAGATCTGCAGCCATAAGAACACACCGAGGAGGTATGGACTTTAGCAATCTGAGAACAGCATGATGGGACTCTAGAGAAATAGAACAACAACAAGTGGCAGCTTTCGATTTGGAGCAATCCAGCAAAGCTTGCAAATTTCTTGCTGGGCACCACCCTCTTGGTCAGGGCGAGTGGCCAGAAATGGAGGCCATTTTCCATGGGGAAAACGAAGTCATTGGCCCAGGCTCTGGGTGTCAGATGACAGGTGGCATCTGGGGCTGTAAGGACTTGCAGGGTCCTAGTTGCTGGCAGCTTTCGTTCTGGAAGGATCCAGCAGAGTTTGTAGATTCCTGGCTTGGCACTGCCCTGCCTGCCAGGCCGAGTGGCCACAAATGAAGGCCATTTTCCATGGGAAAAACGAAGTCCTTTCCCCAGGGTCTCAGTAATATGTTCAAGGTGGCGTTTGAGGCTCTAAGTACTTCCAGGGCCCTAGTTGCTGCCAGCTTTTCTTTTGGAAAAATCCAGCAACGATTGCATCATTCTAGCTAGGCTCCCACTTTCTGCCAGGGTGAGTGGCTGCCAAGGGAGGCCATTTGCCATGGGAAAAAGAAGTCCTTTCCCCAGGGTCTGGGTGTCAGATGAAAGGTGGCCTTTGGGGTTCTGAGGACTTGTAGGGTAGTACTTACTGGCTAGAGTAGAGGAAATGGATTCTATTTGAATATCTGTCCCACAGGTCCTGGTTGTCCTTGATGGGCTGCAGCTGTGAGCATTGAAGAGAACTGGGATAAAAGGGGGCGGCGTAGCCATTCAGGGAGAGCCTTGAAGGAGCCCTGAACTGGGAAAGAACAGCATGCAGAAGAAAGCGTCTGTGCTGTGAAGATCTGCAGCCATAAGAACACACCGAGGAGGTATGGACTTTAGCAATCTGAGAACAGCATGATGGGACTCTAGAGAAATAGAACAACAACAAGTGGCAGCTTTCGATTTGGAGCAATCCAGCAAAGCTTGCAAATTTCTTGCTGGGCACCACCCTCTTGGTCAGGGCGAGTGGCCAGAAATGGAGGCCATTTTCCATGGGGAAAACGAAGTCATTGGCCCAGGCTCTGGGTGTCAGATGACTGGTGGCATCTGGGGCTCTAAGGACTTGCAGGGTCCTAGTTGCTGGCAGCTTTCGTTCTGGAAGGATCCAGCAGAGTTTGTAGATTCCTGGCTTGGCACTGCCCTGCCTGCCAGGCCGAGTGGCCACAAATGAAGGCCATTTTCCATGGGAAAAACGAAGTCCTTTCCCCAGGGTCTCAGTAATATGTTCAAGGTGGCGTTTGAGGCTCTAAGTACTTCCAGGGCCCTAGTTGCTGCCAGCTTTTCTTTTGGAAAAATCCAGCAACGATTGCATCATTCTAGCTAGGCTCCCACTTTCTGCCAGGGTGAGTGGCTGCCAAGGGAGGCCATTTGCCATGGGAAAAAGAAGTCCTTTCCCCAGGGTCTGGGTGTCAGATGAAAGGTGGCCTTTGGGGTTCTGAGGACTTGTAGGGTAGTACTTACTGGCTAGAGTAGAGGAAATGGATTCTATTTGAATATCTGTCCCACAGGTCCCGGTTGTCCTTGATGGGCTGCAGCTGTGAGCATTGAAGAGAACTGGGATAAAAGGGGGCGGCGTAGCCATTCAGGGAGAGCCTTGAAGGAGCCCTGAACTGGGAAAGAACAGCATGCAGAAGAAAGCGTCTGTGCTGTGAAGATCTGCAGCCATAAGAACACACCGAGGAGGTATGGACTTTAGCAATCTGAGAACAGCATGATGGGACTCTAGAGAAATAGAAGAACAACAAGTGGCAGCTTTCGATTTGGAGCAATCCAGCAAAGCTTGCAAATTTCTTGCTGGGCACCACCCTCTTGGTCAGGGCGAGTGGCCAGAAATGGAGGCCATTTTCCATGGGGAAAACGAAGTCATTGGCCCAGGCTCTGGGTGTCAGATGACTGGTGGCATCTGGGGCTCTAAGGACTTGCAGGGTCCTAGTTGCTGGCAGCTTTCGTTCTGGAAGGATCCAGCAGAGTTTGTAGATTCCTGGCTTGGCACTGCCCTGCCTGCCAGGCCGAGTGGCCACAAATGAAGGCCATTTTCCATGGGAAAAACGAAGTCCTTTCCCCAGGGTCTCAGTAATATGTTCAAGGTGGCGTTTGAGGCTCTAAGTACTTCCAGGGCCCTAGTTGCTGCCAGCTTTTCTTTTGGAAAAATCCAGCAACGATTGCATCATTCTAGCTAGGCTCCCACTTTCTGCCAGGGTGAGTGGCTGCCAAGGGAGGCCATTTGCCATGGGAAAAAGAAGTCCTTTCCCCAGGGTCTGGGTGTCAGATGAAAGGTGGCCTTTGGGGTTCTGAGGACTTGTAGGGTAGTACTTACTGGCTAGAGTAGAGGAAATGGATTCTATTTGAATATCTGTCCCACAGGTCCTGGTTGTCCTTGATGGGCTGCAGCTGTGAGCATTGAAGAGAACTGGGATAAAAGGGGGCGGTGTAGCCATTCAGGGAGAGCCTTGAAGGAGCCCTGAACTGGGAAAGAACAGCATGCAGAAGAAAGCGTCTGTGCTGTGAAGATCTGCAGCCATAAGAACACACCGAGGAGGTATGGACTTTAGCAATCTGAGAACAGCATGATGGGACTCTAGAGAAATAGAACAACAACAAGTGGCAGCTTTCGATTTGGAGCAATCCAGCAAAGCTTGCAAATTTCTTGCTGGGCACCACCCTCTTGGTCAGGGCGAGTGGCCAGAAATGGAGGCCATTTTCCATGGGGAAAACGAAGTCATTGGCCCAGGCTCTGGGTGTCAGATGACTGGTGGCATCTGGGGCTCTAAGGACTTGCAGGGTCCTAGTTGCTGGCAGCTTTCGTTCTGGAAGGATCCAGCAGAGTTTGTAGATTCCTGGCTTGGCACTGCCCTGCCTGCCAGGCCGAGTGGCCAGAAATGAAGGCCATTTTCCATGGGAAAAACGAAGTCCTTTCCCCAGGGTCTCAGTAATATGTTCAAGGTGGCGTTTGAGGCTCTAAGTACTTCCAGGGCCCTAGTTGCTGCCAGCTTTTCTTTTGGAAAAATCCAGCAACGATTGCATCATTCTAGCTAGGCTCCCACTTTCTGCCAGGGTGAGTGGCTGCCAAGGGAGGCCATTTGCCATGGGAAAAAGAAGTCCTTTCCCCAGGGTCTGGGTGTCAGATGAAAGGTGGCCTTTGGGGTTCTGAGGACTTGTAGGGTAGTACTTACTGGCTAGAGTAGAGGAAATGGATTCTATTTGAATATCTGTCCCACAGGTCCTGGTTGTCCTTGATGGGCTGCAGCTGTGAGCATTGAAGAGAACTGGGATAAAAGGGGGCGGCGTAGCCATTCAGGGAGAGCCTTGAAGGAGCCCTGAACTGGGAAAGAACAGCATGCAGAAGAAAGCGTCTGTGCTGTGAAGATCTGCAGCCATAAGAACACACCGAGGAGGTATGGACTTTAGCAATCTGAGAACAGCATGATGGGACTCTAGAGAAATAGAACAACAACAAGTGGCAGCTTTCGATTTGGAGCAATCCAGCAAAGCTTGCAAATTTCTTGCTGGGCACCACCCTCTTGGTCAGGGCGAGTGGCCAGAAATGGAGGCCATTTTCCATGGGGAAAACGAAGTCATTGGCCCAGGCTCTGGGTGTCAGATGACTGGTGGCATCTGGGGCTCTAAGGACTTGCAGGGTCCTAGTTGCTGGCAGCTTTCGTTCTGGAAGGATCCAGCAGAGTTTGTAGATTCCTGGCTTGGCACTGCCCTGCCTGCCAGGCCGAGTGGCCACAAATGAAGGCCATTTTCCATGGGAAAAACGAAGTCCTTTCCCCAGGGTCTCAGTAATATGTTCAAGGTGGCGTTTGAGGCTCTAAGTACTTCCAGGGCCCTAGTTGCTGGCAGCTTTTCTTTTGGAAAAATCCAGCAACGATTGCATCATTCTAGCTAGGCTCCCACTTTCTGCCAGGGTGAGTGGCTGCCAAGGGAGGCCATTTGCCATGGGAAAAAGAAGTCCTTTCCCCAGGGTCTGGGTGTCAGATGAAAGGTGGCCTTTGGGGTTCTGAGGACTTGTAGGGTAGTACTTACTGGCTAGAGTAGAGGAAATGGATTCTATTTGAATATCTGTCCCACAGGTCCTGGTTGTCCTTGATGGGCTGCAGCTGTGAGCATTGAAGAGAACTGGGATAAAAGGGGGCGGCGTAGCCATTCAGGGAGAGCCTTGAAGGAGCCCTGAACTGGGAAAGAACAGCATGCAGAAGAAAGCGTCTGTGCTGTGAAGATCTGCAGCCATAAGAACACACCGAGGAGGTATGGACTTTAGCAATCTGAGAACAGCATGATGGGACTCTAGAGAAATAGAACAACAACAAGTGGCAGCTTTCGATTTGGAGCAATCCAGCAAAGCTTGCAAATTTCTTGCTGGGCACCACCCTCTTGGTCAGGGCGAGTGGCCAGAAATGGAGGCCATTTTCCATGGGGAAAACGAAGTCATTGGCCCAGGCTCTGGGTGTCAGATGACAGGTGGCATCTGGGGCTGTAAGGACTTGCAGGGTCCTAGTTGCTGGCAGCTTTCGTTCTGGAAGGATCCAGCAGAGTTTGTAGATTCCTGGCTTGGCACTGCCCTGCCTGCCAGGCCGAGTGGCCACAAATGAAGGCCATTTTCCATGGGAAAAACGAAGTCCTTTCCCCAGGGTCTCAGTAATATGTTCAAGGTGGCGTTTGAGGCTCTAAGTACTTCCAGGGCCCTAGTTGCTGGCAGCTTTTCTTTTGGAAAAATCCAGCAACGATTGCATCATTCTAGCTAGGCTCCCACTTTCTGCCAGGGTGAGTGGCTGCCAAGGGAGGCCATTTGCCATGGGAAAAAGAAGTCCTTTCCCCAGGGTCTGGGTGTCAGATGAAAGGTGGCCTTTGGGGTTCTGAGGACTTGTAGGGTAGTACTTACTGGCTAGAGTAGAGGAAATGGATTCTATTTGAATATCTGTCCCACAGGTCCTGGTTGTCCTTGATGGGCTGCAGCTGTGAGCATTGAAGAGAACTGGGATAAAAGGGGGCGGCGTAGCCATTCAGGGAGAGCCTTGAAGGAGCCCTGAACTGGGAAAGAACAGCATGCAGAAGAAAGCGTCTGTGCTGTGAAGATCTGCAGCCATAAGAACACACCGAGGAGGTATGGACTTTAGCAATCTGAGAACAGCATGATGGGACTCTAGAGAAATAGAACAACAACAAGTGGCAGCTTTCGATTTGGAGCAATCCAGCAAAGCTTGCAAATTTCTTGCTGGGCACCACCCTCTTGGTCAGGGCGAGTGGCCAGAAATGGAGGCCATTTTCCATGGGGAAAACGAAGTCATTGGCCCAGGCTCTGGGTGTCAGATGACTGGTGGCATCTGGGGCTCTAAGGACTTGCAGGGTCCTAGTTGCTGGCAGCTTTCGTTCTGGAAGGATCCAGCAGAGTTTGTAGATTCCTGGCTTGGCACTGCCCTGCCTGCCAGGCCGAGTGGCCACAAATGAAGGCCATTTTCCATGGGAAAAACGAAGTCCTTTCCCCAGGGTCTCAGTAATATGTTCAAGGTGGCGTTTGAGGCTCTAAGTACTTCCAGGGCCCTAGTTGCTGCCAGCTTTTCTTTTGGAAAAATCCAGCAACGATTGCATCATTCTAGCTAGGCTCCCACTTTCTGCCAGGGTGAGTGGCTGCCAAGGGAGGCCATTTGCCATGGGAAAAAGAAGTCCTTTCCCCAGGGTCTGGGTGTCAGATGAAAGGTGGCCTTTGGGGTTCTGAGGACTTGTAGGGTAGTACTTACTGGCTAGAGTAGAGGAAATGGATTCTATTTGAATATCTGTCCCACAGGTCCCGGTTGTCCTTGATGGGCTGCAGCTGTGAGCATTGAAGAGAACTGGGATAAAAGGGGGCGGCGTAGCCATTCAGGGAGAGCCTTGAAGGAGCCCTGAACTGGGAAAGAACAGCATGCAGAAGAAAGCGTCTGTGCTGTGAAGATCTGCAGCCATAAGAACACACCGAGGAGGTATGGACTTTAGCAATCTGAGAACAGCATGATGGGACTCTAGAGAAATAGAACAACAACAAGTGGCAGCTTTCGATTTGGAGCAATCCAGCAAAGCTTGCAAATTTCTTGCTGGGCACCACCCTCTTGGTCAGGGCGAGTGGCCAGAAATGGAGGCCATTTTCCATGGGGAAAACGAAGTCATTGGCCCAGGCTCTGGGTGTCAGATGACTGGTGGCATCTGGGGCTCTAAGGACTTGCAGGGTCCTAGTTGCTGGCAGCTTTCGTTCTGGAAGGATCCAGCAGAGTTTGTAGATTCCTGGCTTGGCACTGCCCTGCCTGCCAGGCCGAGTGGCCACAAATGAAGGCCATTTTCCATGGGAAAAACGAAGTCCTTTCCCCAGGGTCTCAGTAATATGTTCAAGGTGGCGTTTGAGGCTCTAAGTACTTCCAGGGCCCTAGTTGCTGCCAGCTTTTCTTTTGGAAAAATCCAGCAACGATTGCATCATTCTAGCTAGGCTCCCACTTTCTGCCAGGGTGAGTGGCTGCCAAGGGAGGCCATTTGCCATGGGAAAAAGAAGTCCTTTCCCCAGGGTCTGGGTGTCAGATGAAAGGTGGCCTTTGGGGTTCTGAGGACTTGTAGGGTAGTACTTACTGGCTAGAGTAGAGGAAATGGATTCTATTTGAATATCTGTCCCACAGGTCCTGGTTGTCCTTGATGGGCTGCAGCTGTGAGCATTGAAGAGAACTGGGATAAAAGGGGGCGGTGTAGCCATTCAGGGAGAGCCTTGAAGGAGCCCTGAACTGGGAAAGAACAGCATGCAGAAGAAAGCGTCTGTGCTGTGAAGATCTGCAGCCATAAGAACACACCGAGGAGGTATGGACTTTAGCAATCTGAGAACAGCATGATGGGACTCTAGAGAAATAGAACAACAACAAGTGGCAGCTTTCGATTTGGAGCAATCCAGCAAAGCTTGCAAATTTCTTGCTGGGCACCACCCTCTTGGTCAGGGCGAGTGGCCAGAAATGGAGGCCATTTTCCATGGGGAAAACGAAGTCATTGGCCCAGGCTCTGGGTGTCAGATGACTGGTGGCATCTGGGGCTCTAAGGACTTGCAGGGTCCTAGTTGCTGGCAGCTTTCGTTCTGGAAGGATCCAGCAGAGTTTGTAGATTCCTGGCTTGGCACTGCCCTGCCTGCCAGGCCGAGTGGCCAGAAATGAAGGCCATTTTCCATGGGAAAAACGAAGTCCTTTCCCCAGGGTCTCAGTAATATGTTCAAGGTGGCGTTTGAGGCTCTAAGTACTTCCAGGGCCCTAGTTGCTGCCAGCTTTTCTTTTGGAAAAATCCAGCAACGATTGCATCATTCTAGCTAGGCTCCCACTTTCTGCCAGGGTGAGTGGCTGCCAAGGGAGGCCATTTGCCATGGGAAAAAGAAGTCCTTTCCCCAGGGTCTGGGTGTCAGATGAAAGGTGGCCTTTGGGGTTCTGAGGACTTGTAGGGTAGTACTTACTGGCTAGAGTAGAGGAAATGGATTCTATTTGAATATCTGTCCCACAGGTCCTGGTTGTCCTTGATGGGCTGCAGCTGTGAGCATTGAAGAGAACTGGGATAAAAGGGGGCGGCGTAGCCATTCAGGGAGAGCCTTGAAGGAGCCCTGAACTGGGAAAGAACAGCATGCAGAAGAAAGCGTCTGTGCTGTGAAGATCTGCAGCCATAAGAACACACCGAGGAGGTATGGACTTTAGCAATCTGAGAACAGCATGATGGGACTCTAGAGAAATAGAACAACAACAAGTGGCAGCTTTCGATTTGGAGCAATCCAGCAAAGCTTGCAAATTTCTTGCTGGGCACCACCCTCTTGGTCAGGGCGAGTGGCCAGAAATGGAGGCCATTTTCCATGGGGAAAACGAAGTCATTGGCCCAGGCTCTGGGTGTCAGATGACTGGTGGCATCTGGGGCTCTAAGGACTTGCAGGGTCCTAGTTGCTGGCAGCTTTCGTTCTGGAAGGATCCAGCAGAGTTTGTAGATTCCTGGCTTGGCACTGCCCTGCCTGCCAGGCCGAGTGGCCACAAATGAAGGCCATTTTCCATGGGAAAAACGAAGTCCTTTCCCCAGGGTCTCAGTAATATGTTCAAGGTGGCGTTTGAGGCTCTAAGTACTTCCAGGGCCCTAGTTGCTGCCAGCTTTTCTTTTGGAAAAATCCAGCAACGATTGCATCATTCTAGCTAGGCTCCCACTTTCTGCCAGGGTGAGTGGCTGCCAAGGGAGGCCATTTGCCATGGGAAAAAGAAGTCCTTTCCCCAGGGTCTGGGTGTCAGATGAAAGGTGGCCTTTGGGGTTCTGAGGACTTGTAGGGTAGTACTTACTGGCTAGAGTAGAGGAAATGGATTCTATTTGAATATCTGTCCCACAGGTCCTGGTTGTCCTTGATGGGCTGCAGCTGTGAGCATTGAAGAGAACTGGGATAAAAGGGGGCGGCGTAGCCATTCAGGGAGAGCCTTGAAGGAGCCCTGAACTGGGAAAGAACAGCATGCAGAAGAAAGCGTCTGTGCTGTGAAGATCTGCAGCCATAAGAACACACCGAGGAGGTATGGACTTTAGCAATCTGAGAACAGCATGATGGGACTCTAGAGAAATAGAACAACAACAAGTGGCAGCTTTCGATTTGGAGCAATCCAGCAAAGCTTGCAAATTTCTTGCTGGGCACCACCCTCTTGGTCAGGGCGAGTGGCCAGAAATGGAGGCCATTTTCCATGGGGAAAACGAAGTCATTGGCCCAGGCTCTGGGTGTCAGATGACAGGTGGCATCTGGGGCTGTAAGGACTTGCAGGGTCCTAGTTGCTGGCAGCTTTCGTTCTGGAAGGATCCAGCAGAGTTTGTAGATTCCTGGCTTGGCACTGCCCTGCCTGCCAGGCCGAGTGGCCACAAATGAAGGCCATTTTCCATGGGAAAAACGAAGTCCTTTCCCCAGGGTCTCAGTAATATGTTCAAGGTGGCGTTTGAGGCTCTAAGTACTTCCAGGGCCCTAGTTGCTGGCAGCTTTTCTTTTGGAAAAATCCAGCAACGATTGCATCATTCTAGCTAGGCTCCCACTTTCTGCCAGGGTGAGTGGCTGCCAAGGGAGGCCATTTGCCATGGGAAAAAGAAGTCCTTTCCCCAGGGTCTGGGTGTCAGATGAAAGGTGGCCTTTGGGGTTCTGAGGACTTGTAGGGTAGTACTTACTGGCTAGAGTAGAGGAAATGGATTCTATTTGAATATCTGTCCCACAGGTCCTGGTTGTCCTTGATGGGCTGCAGCTGTGAGCATTGAAGAGAACTGGGATAAAAGGGGGCGGCGTAGCCATTCAGGGAGAGCCTTGAAGGAGCCCTGAACTGGGAAAGAACAGCATGCAGAAGAAAGCGTCTGTGCTGTGAAGATCTGCAGCCATAAGAACACACCGAGGAGGTATGGACTTTAGCAATCTGAGAACAGCATGATGGGACTCTAGAGAAATAGAACAACAACAAGTGGCAGCTTTCGATTTGGAGCAATCCAGCAAAGCTTGCAAATTTCTTGCTGGGCACCACCCTCTTGGTCAGGGCGAGTGGCCAGAAATGGAGGCCATTTTCCATGGGGAAAACGAAGTCATTGGCCCAGGCTCTGGGTGTCAGATGACAGGTGGCATCTGGGGCTGTAAGGACTTGCAGGGTCCTAGTTGCTGGCAGCTTTCGTTCTGGAAGGATCCAGCAGAGTTTGTAGATTCCTGGCTTGGCACTGCCCTGCCTGCCAGGCCGAGTGGCCACAAATGAAGGCCATTTTCCATGGGAAAAACGAAGTCCTTTCCCCAGGGTCTCAGTAATATGTTCAAGGTGGCGTTTGAGGCTCTAAGTACTTCCAGGGCCCTAGTTGCTGCCAGCTTTTCTTTTGGAAAAATCCAGCAACGATTGCATCATTCTAGCTAGGCTCCCACTTTCTGCCAGGGTGAGTGGCTGCCAAGGGAGGCCATTTGCCATGGGAAAAAGAAGTCCTTTCCCCAGGGTCTGGGTGTCAGATGAAAGGTGGCCTTTGGGGTTCTGAGGACTTGTAGGGTAGTACTTACTGGCTAGAGTAGAGGAAATGGATTCTATTTGAATATCTGTCCCACAGGTCCTGGTTGTCCTTGATGGGCTGCAGCTGTGAGCATTGAAGAGAACTGGGATAAAAGGGGGCGGCGTAGCCATTCAGGGAGAGCCTTGAAGGAGCCCTGAACTGGGAAAGAACAGCATGCAGAAGAAAGCGTCTGTGCTGTGAAGATCTGCAGCCATAAGAACACACCGAGGAGGTATGGACTTTAGCAATCTGAGAACAGCATGATGGGACTCTAGAGAAATAGAACAACAACAAGTGGCAGCTTTCGATTTGGAGCAATCCAGCAAAGCTTGCAAATTTCTTGCTGGGCACCACCCTCTTGGTCAGGGCGAGTGGCCAGAAATGGAGGCCATTTTCCATGGGGAAAACGAAGTCATTGGCCCAGGCTCTGGGTGTCAGATGACTGGTGGCATCTGGGGCTCTAAGGACTTGCAGGGTCCTAGTTGCTGGCAGCTTTCGTTCTGGAAGGATCCAGCAGAGTTTGTAGATTCCTGGCTTGGCACTGCCCTGCCTGCCAGGCCGAGTGGCCACAAATGAAGGCCATTTTCCATGGGAAAAACGAAGTCCTTTCCCCAGGGTCTCAGTAATATGTTCAAGGTGGCGTTTGAGGCTCTAAGTACTTCCAGGGCCCTAGTTGCTGCCAGCTTTTCTTTTGGAAAAATCCAGCAACGATTGCATCATTCTAGCTAGGCTCCCACTTTCTGCCAGGGTGAGTGGCTGCCAAGGGAGGCCATTTGCCATGGGAAAAAGAAGTCCTTTCCCCAGGGTCTGGGTGTCAGATGAAAGGTGGCCTTTGGGGTTCTGAGGACTTGTAGGGTAGTACTTACTGGCTAGAGTAGAGGAAATGGATTCTATTTGAATATCTGTCCCACAGGTCCTGGTTGTCCTTGATGGGCTGCAGCTGTGAGCATTGAAGAGAACTGGGATAAAAGGGGGCGGCGTAGCCATTCAGGGAGAGCCTTGAAGGAGCCCTGAACTGGGAAAGAACAGCATGCAGAAGAAAGCGTCTGTGCTGTGAAGATCTGCAGCCATAAGAACACACCGAGGAGGTATGGACTTTAGCAATCTGAGAACAGCATGATGGGACTCTAGAGAAATAGAACAACAACAAGTGGCAGCTTTCGATTTGGAGCAATCCAGCAAAGCTTGCAAATTTCTTGCTGGGCACCACCCTCTTGGTCAGGGCGAGTGGCCAGAAATGGAGGCCATTTTCCATGGGGAAAACGAAGTCATTGGCCCAGGCTCTGGGTGTCAGATGACTGGTGGCATCTGGGGCTCTAAGGACTTGCAGGGTCCTAGTTGCTGGCAGCTTTCGTTCTGGAAGGATCCAGCAGAGTTTGTAGATTCCTGGCTTGGCACTGCCCTGCCTGCCAGGCCGAGTGGCCACAAATGAAGGCCATTTTCCATGGGAAAAACGAAGTCCTTTCCCCAGGGTCTCAGTAATATGTTCAAGGTGGCGTTTGAGGCTCTAAGTACTTCCAGGGCCCTAGTTGCTGGCAGCTTTTCTTTTGGAAAAATCCAGCAACGATTGCATCATTCTAGCTAGGCTCCCACTTTCTGCCAGGGTGAGTGGCTGCCAAGGGAGGCCATTTGCCATGGGAAAAAGAAGTCCTTTCCCCAGGGTCTGGGTGTCAGATGAAAGGTGGCCTTTGGGGTTCTGAGGACTTGTAGGGTAGTACTTACTGGCTAGAGTAGAGGAAATGGATTCTATTTGAATATCTGTCCCACAGGTCCTGGTTGTCCTTGATGGGCTGCAGCTGTGAGCATTGAAGAGAACTGGGATAAAAGGGGGCGGCGTAGCCATTCAGGGAGAGCCTTGAAGGAGCCCTGAACTGGGAAAGAACAGCATGCAGAAGAAAGCGTCTGTGCTGTGAAGATCTGCAGCCATAAGAACACACCGAGGAGGTATGGACTTTAGCAATCTGAGAACAGCATGATGGGACTCTAGAGAAATAGAACAACAACAAGTGGCAGCTTTCGATTTGGAGCAATCCAGCAAAGCTTGCAAATTTCTTGCTGGGCACCACCCTCTTGGTCAGGGCGAGTGGCCAGAAATGGAGGCCATTTTCCATGGGGAAAACGAAGTCATTGGCCCAGGCTCTGGGTGTCAGATGACTGGTGGCATCTGGGGCTCTAAGGACTTGCAGGGTCCTAGTTGCTGGCAGCTTTCGTTCTGGAAGGATCCAGCACAGTTTGTAGATTCCTGGCTTGGCACTGCCCTGCCTGCCAGGCCGAGTGGCCACAAATGAAGGCCATTTTCCATGGGAAAAACGAAGTCCTTTCCCCAGGGTCTCAGTAATATGTTCAAGGTGGCGTTTGAGGCTCTAAGTACTTCCAGGGCCCTAGTTGCTGCCAGCTTTTCTTTTGGAAAAATCCAGCAACGATTGCATCATTCTAGCTAGGCTCCCACTTTCTGCCAGGGTGAGTGGCTGCCAAGGGAGGCCATTTGCCATGGGAAAAAGAAGTCCTTTCCCCAGGGTCTGGGTGTCAGATGAAAGGTGGCCTTTGGGGTTCTGAGGACTTGTAGGGTAGTACTTACTGGCTAGAGTAGAGGAAATGGATTCTATTTGAATATCTGTCCCACAGGTCCTGGTTGTCCTTGATGGGCTGCAGCTGTGAGCATTGAAGAGAACTGGGATAAAAGGGGGCGGCGTAGCCATTCAGGGAGAGCCTTGAAGGAGCCCTGAACTGGGAAAGAACAGCATGCAGAAGAAAGCGTCTGTGCTGTGAAGATCTGCAGCCATAAGAACACACCGAGGAGGTATGGACTTTAGCAATCTGAGAACAGCATGATGGGACTCTAGAGAAATAGAACAACAACAAGTGGCAGCTTTCGATTTGGAGCAATCCAGCAAAGCTTGCAAATTTCTTGCTGGGCACCACCCTCTTGGTCAGGGCGAGTGGCCAGAAATGGAGGCCATTTTCCATGGGGAAAACGAAGTCATTGGCCCAGGCTCTGGGTGTCAGATGACTGGTGGCATCTGGGGCTCTAAGGACTTGCAGGGTCCTAGTTGCTGGCAGCTTTCGTTCTGGAAGGATCCAGCAGAGTTTGTAGATTCCTGGCTTGGCACTGCCCTGCCTGCCAGGCCGAGTGGCCACAAATGAAGGCCATTTTCCATGGGAAAAACGAAGTCCTTTCCCCAGGGTCTCAGTAATATGTTCAAGGTGGCGTTTGAGGCTCTAAGTACTTCCAGGGCCCTAGTTGCTGCCAGCTTTTCTTTTGGAAAAATCCAGCAACGATTGCATCATTCTAGCTAGGCTCCCACTTTCTGCCAGGGTGAGTGGCTGCCAAGGGAGGCCATTTGCCATGGGAAAAAGAAGTCCTTTCCCCAGGGTCTGGGTGTCAGATGAAAGGTGGCCTTTGGGGTTCTGAGGACTTGTAGGGTAGTACTTACTGGCTAGAGTAGAGGAAATGGATTCTATTTGAATATCTGTCCCACAGGTCCTGGTTGTCCTTGATGGGCTGCAGCTGTGAGCATTGAAGAGAACTGGGATAAAAGGGGGCGGCGTAGCCATTCAGGGAGAGCCTTGAAGGAGCCCTGAACTGGGAAAGAACAGCATGCAGAAGAAAGCGTCTGTGCTGTGAAGATCTGCAGCCATAAGAACACACCGAGGAGGTATGGACTTTAGCAATCTGAGAACAGCATGATGGGACTCTAGAGAAATAGAACAACAACAAGTGGCAGCTTTCGATTTGGAGCAATCCAGCAAAGCTTGCAAATTTCTTGCTGGGCACCACCCTCTTGGTCAGGGCGAGTGGCCAGAAATGGAGGCCATTTTCCATGGGGAAAACGAAGTCATTGGCCCAGGCTCTGGGTGTCAGATGACTGGTGGCATCTGGGGCTCTAAGGACTTGCAGGGTCCTAGTTGCTGGCAGCTTTCGTTCTGGAAGGATCCAGCACAGTTTGTAGATTCCTGGCTTGGCACTGCCCTGCCTGCCAGGCCGAGTGGCCACAAATGAAGGCCATTTTCCATGGGAAAAACGAAGTCCTTTCCCCAGGGTCTCAGTAATATGTTCAAGGTGGCGTTTGAGGCTCTAAGTACTTCCAGGGCCCTAGTTGCTGCCAGCTTTTCTTTTGGAAAAATCCAGCAACGATTGCATCATTCTAGCTAGGCTCCCACTTTCTGCCAGGGTGAGTGGCTGCCAAGGGAGGCCATTTGCCATGGGAAAAAGAAGTCCTTTCCCCAGGGTCTGGGTGTCAGATGAAAGGTGGCCTTTGGGGTTCTGAGGACTTGTAGGGTAGTACTTACTGGCTAGAGTAGAGGAAATGGATTCTATTTGAATATCTGTCCCACAGGTCCTGGTTGTCCTTGATGGGCTGCAGCTGTGAGCATTGAAGAGAACTGGGATAAAAGGGGGCGGCGTAGCCATTCAGGGAGAGCCTTGAAGGAGCCCTGAACTGGGAAAGAACAGCATGCAGAAGAAAGCGTCTGTGCTGTGAAGATCTGCAGCCATAAGAACACACCGAGGAGGTATGGACTTTAGCAATCTGAGAACAGCATGATGGGACTCTAGAGAAATAGAACAACAACAAGTGGCAGCTTTCGATTTGGAGCAATCCAGCAAAGCTTGCAAATTTCTTGCTGGGCACCACCCTCTTGGTCAGGGCGAGTGGCCAGAAATGGAGGCCATTTTCCATGGGGAAAACGAAGTCATTGGCCCAGGCTCTGGGTGTCAGATGACTGGTGGCATCTGGGGCTCTAAGGACTTGCAGGGTCCTAGTTGCTGGCAGCTTTCGTTCTGGAAGGATCCAGCAGAGTTTGTAGATTCCTGGCTTGGCACTGCCCTGCCTGCCAGGCCGAGTGGCCACAAATGAAGGCCATTTTCCATGGGAAAAACGAAGTCCTTTCCCCAGGGTCTCAGTAATATGTTCAAGGTGGCGTTTGAGGCTCTAAGTACTTCCAGGGCCCTAGTTGCTGCCAGCTTTTCTTTTGGAAAAATCCAGCAACGATTGCATCATTCTAGCTAGGCTCCCACTTTCTGCCAGGGTGAGTGGCTGCCAAGGGAGGCCATTTGCCATGGGAAAAAGAAGTCCTTTCCCCAGGGTCTGGGTGTCAGATGAAAGGTGGCCTTTGGGGTTCTGAGGACTTGTAGGGTAGTACTTACTGGCTAGAGTAGAGGAAATGGATTCTATTTGAATATCTGTCCCACAGGTCCTGGTTGTCCTTGATGGGCTGCAGCTGTGAGCATTGAAGAGAACTGGGATAAAAGGGGGCGGCGTAGCCATTCAGGGAGAGCCTTGAAGGAGCCCTGAACTGGGAAAGAACAGCATGCAGAAGAAAGCGTCTGTGCTGTGAAGATCTGCAGCCATAAGAACACACCGAGGAGGTATGGACTTTAGCAATCTGAGAACAGCATGATGGGACTCTAGAGAAATAGAACAACAACAAGTGGCAGCTTTCGATTTGGAGCAATCCAGCAAAGCTTGCAAATTTCTTGCTGGGCACCACCCTCTTGGTCAGGGCGAGTGGCCAGAAATGGAGGCCATTTTCCATGGGGAAAACGAAGTCATTGGCCCAGGCTCTGGGTGTCAGATGACTGGTGGCATCTGGGGCTCTAAGGACTTGCAGGGTCCTAGTTGCTGGCAGCTTTCGTTCTGGAAGGATCCAGCAGAGTTTGTAGATTCCTGGCTTGGCACTGCCCTGCCTGCCAGGCCGAGTGGCCACAAATGAAGGCCATTTTCCATGGGAAAAACGAAGTCCTTTCCCCAGGGTCTCAGTAATATGTTCAAGGTGGCGTTTGAGGCTCTAAGTACTTCCAGGGCCCTAGTTGCTGGCAGCTTTTCTTTTGGAAAAATCCAGCAACGATTGCATCATTCTAGCTAGGCTCCCACTTTCTGCCAGGGTGAGTGGCTGCCAAGGGAGGCCATTTGCCATGGGAAAAAGAAGTCCTTTCCCCAGGGTCTGGGTGTCAGATGAAAGGTGGCCTTTGGGGTTCTGAGGACTTGTAGGGTAGTACTTACTGGCTAGAGTAGAGGAAATGGATTCTATTTGAATATCTGTCCCACAGGTCCTGGTTGTCCTTGATGGGCTGCAGCTGTGAGCATTGAAGAGAACTGGGATAAAAGGGGGCGGCGTAGCCATTCAGGGAGAGCCTTGAAGGAGCCCTGAACTGGGAAAGAACAGCATGCAGAAGAAAGCGTCTGTGCTGTGAAGATCTGCAGCCATAAGAACACACCGAGGAGGTATGGACTTTAGCAATCTGAGAACAGCATGATGGGACTCTAGAGAAATAGAACAACAACAAGTGGCAGCTTTCGATTTGGAGCAATCCAGCAAAGCTTGCAAATTTCTTGCTGGGCACCACCCTCTTGGTCAGGGCGAGTGGCCAGAAATGGAGGCCATTTTCCATGGGGAAAACGAAGTCATTGGCCCAGGCTCTGGGTGTCAGATGACAGGTGGCATCTGGGGCTGTAAGGACTTGCAGGGTCCTAGTTGCTGGCAGCTTTCGTTCTGGAAGGATCCAGCAGAGTTTGTAGATTCCTGGCTTGGCACTGCCCTGCCTGCCAGGCCGAGTGGCCACAAATGAAGGCCATTTTCCATGGGAAAAACGAAGTCCTTTCCCCAGGGTCTCAGTAATATGTTCAAGGTGGCGTTTGAGGCTCTAAGTACTTCCAGGGCCCTAGTTGCTGCCAGCTTTTCTTTTGGAAAAATCCAGCAACGATTGCATCATTCTAGCTAGGCTCCCACTTTCTGCCAGGGTGAGTGGCTGCCAAGGGAGGCCATTTGCCATGGGAAAAAGAAGTCCTTTCCCCAGGGTCTGGGTGTCAGATGAAAGGTGGCCTTTGGGGTTCTGAGGACTTGTAGGGTAGTACTTACTGGCTAGAGTAGAGGAAATGGATTCTATTTGAATATCTGTCCCACAGGTCCTGGTTGTCCTTGATGGGCTGCAGCTGTGAGCATTGAAGAGAACTGGGATAAAAGGGGGCGGCGTAGCCATTCAGGGAGAGCCTTGAAGGAGCCCTGAACTGGGAAAGAACAGCATGCAGAAGAAAGCGTCTGTGCTGTGAAGATCTGCAGCCATAAGAACACACCGAGGAGGTATGGACTTTAGCAATCTGAGAACAGCATGATGGGACTCTAGAGAAATAGAACAACAACAAGTGGCAGCTTTCGATTTGGAGCAATCCAGCAAAGCTTGCAAATTTCTTGCTGGGCACCACCCTCTTGGTCAGGGCGAGTGGCCAGAAATGGAGGCCATTTTCCATGGGGAAAACGAAGTCATTGGCCCAGGCTCTGGGTGTCAGATGACTGGTGGCATCTGGGGCTCTAAGGACTTGCAGGGTCCTAGTTGCTGGCAGCTTTCGTTCTGGAAGGATCCAGCAGAGTTTGTAGATTCCTGGCTTGGCACTGCCCTGCCTGCCAGGCCGAGTGGCCACAAATGAAGGCCATTTTCCATGGGAAAAACGAAGTCCTTTCCCCAGGGTCTCAGTAATATGTTCAAGGTGGCGTTTGAGGCTCTAAGTACTTCCAGGGCCCTAGTTGCTGCCAGCTTTTCTTTTGGAAAAATCCAGCAACGATTGCATCATTCTAGCTAGGCTCCCACTTTCTGCCAGGGTGAGTGGCTGCCAAGGGAGGCCATTTGCCATGGGAAAAAGAAGTCCTTTCCCCAGGGTCTGGGTGTCAGATGAAAGGTGGCCTTTGGGGTTCTGAGGACTTGTAGGGTAGTACTTACTGGCTAGAGTAGAGGAAATGGATTCTATTTGAATATCTGTCCCACAGGTCCTGGTTGTCCTTGATGGGCTGCAGCTGTGAGCATTGAAGAGAACTGGGATAAAAGGGGGCGGCGTAGCCATTCAGGGAGAGCCTTGAAGGAGCCCTGAACTGGGAAAGAACAGCATGCAGAAGAAAGCGTCTGTGCTGTGAAGATCTGCAGCCATAAGAACACACCGAGGAGGTATGGACTTTAGCAATCTGAGAACAGCATGATGGGACTCTAGAGAAATAGAACAACAACAAGTGGCAGCTTTCGATTTGGAGCAATCCAGCAAAGCTTGCAAATTTCTTGCTGGGCACCACCCTCTTGGTCAGGGCGAGTGGCCAGAAATGGAGGCCATTTTCCATGGGGAAAACGAAGTCATTGGCCCAGGCTCTGGGTGTCAGATGACTGGTGGCATCTGGGGCTCTAAGGACTTGCAGGGTCCTAGTTGCTGGCAGCTTTCGTTCTGGAAGGATCCAGCAGAGTTTGTAGATTCCTGGCTTGGCACTGCCCTGCCTGCCAGGCCGAGTGGCCACAAATGAAGGCCATTTTCCATGGGAAAAACGAAGTCCTTTCCCCAGGGTCTCAGTAATATGTTCAAGGTGGCGTTTGAGGCTCTAAGTACTTCCAGGGCCCTAGTTGCTGGCAGCTTTTCTTTTGGAAAAATCCAGCAACGATTGCATCATTCTAGCTAGGCTCCCACTTTCTGCCAGGGTGAGTGGCTGCCAAGGGAGGCCATTTGCCATGGGAAAAAGAAGTCCTTTCCCCAGGGTCTGGGTGTCAGATGAAAGGTGGCCTTTGGGGTTCTGAGGACTTGTAGGGTAGTACTTACTGGCTAGAGTAGAGGAAATGGATTCTATTTGAATATCTGTCCCACAGGTCCTGGTTGTCCTTGATGGGCTGCAGCTGTGAGCATTGAAGAGAACTGGGATAAAAGGGGGCGGCGTAGCCATTCAGGGAGAGCCTTGAAGGAGCCCTGAACTGGGAAAGAACAGCATGCAGAAGAAAGCGTCTGTGCTGTGAAGATCTGCAGCCATAAGAACACACCGAGGAGGTATGGACTTTAGCAATCTGAGAACAGCATGATGGGACTCTAGAGAAATAGAACAACAACAAGTGGCAGCTTTCGATTTGGAGCAATCCAGCAAAGCTTGCAAATTTCTTGCTGGGCACCACCCTCTTGGTCAGGGCGAGTGGCCAGAAATGGAGGCCATTTTCCATGGGGAAAACGAAGTCATTGGCCCAGGCTCTGGGTGTCAGATGACTGGTGGCATCTGGGGCTCTAAGGACTTGCAGGGTCCTAGTTGCTGGCAGCTTTCGTTCTGGAAGGATCCAGCAGAGTTTGTAGATTCCTGGCTTGGCACTGCCCTGCCTGCCAGGCCGAGTGGCCACAAATGAAGGCCATTTTCCATGGGAAAAACGAAGTCCTTTCCCCAGGGTCTCAGTAATATGTTCAAGGTGGCGTTTGAGGCTCTAAGTACTTCCAGGGCCCTAGTTGCTGGCAGCTTTTCTTTTGGAAAAATCCAGCAACGATTGCATCATTCTAGCTAGGCTCCCACTTTCTGCCAGGGTGAGTGGCTGCCAAGGGAGGCCATTTGCCATGGGAAAAAGAAGTCCTTTCCCCAGGGTCTGGGTGTCAGATGAAAGGTGGCCTTTGGGGTTCTGAGGACTTGTAGGGTAGTACTTACTGGCTAGAGTAGAGGAAATGGATTCTATTTGAATATCTGTCCCACAGGTCCTGGTTGTCCTTGATGGGCTGCAGCTGTGAGCATTGAAGAGAACTGGGATAAAAGGGGGCGGCGTAGCCATTCAGGGAGAGCCTTGAAGGAGCCCTGAACTGGAAAGAACAGCATGCAGAAGAAAAGCGTCTGTGCTGTGAAGATCTGCAGCCATAAGAACACACCGAGGAGGTATGGACTTTAGCAATCTGAGAACAGCATGATGGGACTCTAGAGAAATAGAACAACAACAAGTGGCAGCTTTCGATTTGGAGCAATCCAGCAAAGCTTGCAAATTTCTTGCTGGGGCACCACCCTCTTGGTCAGGGCGAGTGGCCAGAAATGGAGGCCATTTTCCATGGGAAAACGAAGTCATTGGCCCAGGCTCTGGGTGTCAGATGGACTGGTGGCATCTGGGGCTCTAAGGACTTGCAGGGTCCTAGTTGCTGGCAGCTTTCGTTCTGGAAGGATCCAGCAGAGTTTGTAGATTCCTGGCTTGGCACTGCCCTGCCTGCCAGGCCGAGTGGCCACAAATGAAGGCCATTTTCCATGGGAAAAACGAAGTCCCTTTCCCCAGGGTCTCAGTAATATGTTCAAGGTGGCGTTTGAGGCTCTAAGTACTTCCAGGGCCCTAGTTGCTGGCAGCTTTTCTTTTGGAAAAATCCAGCAACGATTGCATCATTCTAGCTAGGCTCCACCTTTCTGCCAGGGTGAGTGGCTGCCAAGGGAGGCCATTTGCCATGGGAAAAAGAAGTCCTTTCCCCAGGGGTCTGGGTGTCAGATGAAAGGTGGCCTTTGGGGTTCTGAGGACTTGTAGGGTAGTACTTACTGGCTAGAGTAGAGGAAATGGATTCTATTTGAATATCTGTCCCACAGGTCCTGGTTGTCCTTGATGGGCTGCAGCTGTGAGCATTGAAGAGAACTGGGATAAAAGGGGGCGGCGTAGCCATTCAGGGAGAGCCTTGAGGAGCCCTGAACTGGGAAAGAACAGCATGCAGAAGAAAGCGTCTGTGCTGTGAAGATCTGCAGCCATAAGAACACACCGAGGAGGTATGGACTTTAGCAATCTGAGAACAGCATGATGGACTCTAGAGAAATAGAACAACAACAAGTGGCAGCTTTCGATTTGGAGCAATCCAGCAAAGCTTGCAAATTTCTTGCTGGGCACCACCCTCTTGGTCAGGGCGAGTGGCCAGAAATGGAGGCCATTTTCCATGGGGAAAACGAAGTCATTGGCCCAGCTCTGGGTGTCAGATGACAGGTGGCATCTGGGGCTGTAAGGACTTGCAGGGTCCTAGTTGCTGGCAGCTTTCGTTCTGGAAGGATCCAGCAGAGTTTGTAGATTCCTGGCTTGGCACTGCCCTGCCTGCCAGGCCGAGTGGCCAGAAATGAAGCCATTTTCCATGGGAAAAACGAAGTCCTTTCCCCAGGGTCTCAGTAATATGTTCAAGGTGGCGTTTGAGGCTCTAAGTACTTCCAGGGCCCTAGTTGCTGGCAGCTTTTCTTTTGGAAAAATCCAGCAACGATTGCATCATTCTAGCTAGGCTCCCACTTTCTGCCAGGGTGAGTGGCTGCCAAGGGAGGCCATTTGCCATGGGAAAAAGAAGTCCTTTCCCCCAGGGTCTGGGTGTCAGATGAAAGGTGGCCTTTGGGGTTCTGAGGACTTGTAGGGGTAGTACTTACTGGCTAGAGTAGAGGAAATGGATTCTATTTGAATATCTGTCCCACAGGTCCTGGTTGTCCTTGATGGCTGCAGCTGTGAGCATTGAAGAGAACTGGGATAAAAGGGGGCGGCGTAGCCATTCAGGGAGAGCCTTGAAGGAGCCCTGAACTGGGAAAGAACAGCATGCAGAAGAAAGCATCTGTGCTGTGAAGATCTGCAGCCATAAGAACACACCGAGGAGGTATGGACTTTAGCAATCTGAGAACAGCATGATGGGACTCTAGAGAAATAGAACAACAACAAGTGGCAGCTTTAGATTTGGAGCAATCCAGCAAAGCTTGCAAATTTCTTGCTGGGCACCACCCTCTTGGTCAGGGCGAGTGGCCAGAAATGGAGGCCATTTTCCATGGGGAAAACGAAGTCATTGGCCCAGGCTCTGGGTGTCAGATGACTGGTGGCATCTGGGGCTGTAAGGACTTGCAGGGTCCTAGTTGCTGGCAGCTTTCGTTCTGGAAGGATCCAGCACAGTTTGTAGATTCCTGGCTTGGCACTGCCCTGCCTA